>NC_068423.1:18224651-18489651 GCF_023373465.1 Oncorhynchus keta
GTCAGATGGGGTTTAATGTGGAGAGGGTATTATCAGTGTTGATAGTTGGAACCATAGCAACAGTAGCTGTGTTGAGGGAGATGTAATGGTCTAGAACACTTGTCCAGCTCATTCCACGGAGGGCCGAGTGCCCTACGGGTTTTCGCTTCTCCCTTGTCCTTGATTAATAAATGAAGGTCAGTAACTGGTAAAGAACTCCCCACACCTGGTTGTCTAGGTGTTAATTGAAAGAAAAAAGAAAAACCTGGAGACATAAGGCCCTCTCCATGGAATGAGTTTGACACCTGGTCTAGACTCACTTACCCCATAAATGCTGCAGACTCAATTCAATGAACGAGGCATGGGTGGAAGATAGTGAGAGAGAGATGACTCACATCTTCCTGTTAAAACCTTTCAAATAGACAATAGCTTGTCGTCTGTACTTGGTATAGTTACGTAATGCTGCATACTGTACCCATGGTCTTCTGAAAGGCCTTTCAAAACAGGCTTACTGAATTAGTTACTGTAGTTACTATAATTTAGGCACACATATGTCTTCAATGAGGGAAATAATGAGAGGAGGTATCATAATAAAGAATAAAAGCCCCTGCAGGAGTGGACAGGAAGTATATAGTGCAGCTAAACATGGAAATAAGGGAGCGCACACTGACTGACAGGGTTCAAAGGTTATCTTTAGTTGAACATGCAGGATGTCTTTTCACCTGCAGTATTACGTAGACGCAGACACTCACACAAGCGATAGATTGAGGGTATAATGTTTTTCTTTTACCAGACCACACCTACAGTGGGATGATTTCTTCCCTTACATGCCTTGCGGGGAGCGAGGTCTGCCAAGTCTCTCCTCATTTACTGAACAGCTCCTTTTATGGTGCTGCATCAAACTCTGCTGTACACTGTTACTGTAGCTGAGTGGGATTCAGACCAGTAGCTTTCCTTCAATGTGTAAAGCTGACCTCCAATTTGAGTGATTTCACTCTGAAGCACAGTGATAAACGCTAGTCATGCTAGTGCTGCAAATATCATGTATCTTTACTGGGGCTCCCTGTGCTTTGATAGACAAGTGTCTGACTAGCTAGACAATATGAGGGGAACGGTGTACTGTTGAATAATTTAGGCTTTGTTTGACAATGAATGAAAAGTGTGATACCATGTTACATTTGGCCATCCAGCTGTACGGCATCTTGTTATTAATTTCAAGTATTAGAAGTACGAACAAAATGAGTTTATAATGGAGTCTAGACAACAACAAGACACGTTTCTTTTTGATAGCAGATCTTACATTCCAAGCATTGTTTCCATGAAACAGTTTTGGCCCTTTACTATTGGACATGACCAATCCTTTAATACAACAGGACTGAGAATCCCCTCAGACCCACAAAGTAAGAAGCAAGCTCAGTAAACTGTAATCGTCATAACAGCAGAACATGATCATGATAGAAGTGTCTTATAACAAGATTTGTGCCAGAGAAAGACCAATTCTGTGAGAGAAAAAAAAAATGAACATCTCAATTTGCTGTAACTTGAAAGCTGTTGATTATTGGGTGACAACTACTGTCATTTGGTGGCGATTCCTGACAATTAGAACTGTTTCAGAGGGAATGCTATCCCATTTGCATGACAATACATATCCACTGACAATAGCCTGCTACAATTACAGTATGTTCAGTTAGTTCAATCACAAACCCAATAGTCCAACAGTCATGTTGATAATATTCTTTCTCTCTTACTTCCTTATTCTCTCTCTCTATCTTGCCTCGCCCACTACCCCCTTTCTCCCCCCTTCTCTCCTCCACACCCCTCATCTCCCTCTCTCCCCTACTCTCTCCATCCTGATATGGCTTTGTGCTGGCCATTGTCTGTGCGTTGTCGTAGCGTAGCATACCTCATCAGACAGATAGAGAGCGAGTGCAGGGAGTCTGGGACATGAGGCAACACCCGGCCAATCCGTCTGATGTTTACAGTATATGGTCCCACAGCGCAGGTGATGACTACTGTCCTATCCCCAGCTTATGACTAGCTGCACCTCTTACAGTTCAATAATAACTACACCTAGTTTAAATTTAAAGGGCCACTTTAGCTTTTGACTGTAGAATGAAACATGTATGTTTTCACGTATGTAGGCTGGACAGTGGTTTGGTGTTGGAGACAATGAACATGTCAAAAAGTGGTGAAGTGCTCCTTTCATATAAACGCTGCTGGAAGACACTGACCCCCTGACTGTTAGAGGAGGGTGATGTGGGCTTTGCCATACTAAGAGCCAGTGACTTAACAGGCCGTTCACTGTGAGTCTCAGTGCTGTGACAATGTGCAGTTGGTGACAGGTTCTTTTGGCACCTTTCTTTAGTTCTGTAAAGCCTCAACTTCACTGTTTCTTGCTGTGGTCTCGAGGCCCATCCACTGGGCAGCCGCTCACAAACGGTAGCATTTTCGTTCCATAGTGGGTTGTCACAGACTTTTACAAGTTGGGTTGCAAGGTCATTTCAAGGACACACTGAGAAAATTTGTGTAGCATGACAATCTGGCATTTTGAAAGGTTAGGATATTCCATAGTTAGAGAATTCAACTGACCTCTTCCTCAACGCCAACTGACAAGTAAGAATATACCCTCACACTGTTTGAATGTTTCAACATCTAACTGATGTCAATTCCAGCAGCACCTAGATGCTGTATTCTTGCTACACGGGAATGCCACTGTCTGTGTGTGTGAGGGCTTGCTACACAGGAATGCCACTGTCTCTGTGTGTGTGAAGGCTTGCTACACAGGAATGCCACTGTCTGTGTGTGTGAGGGCTTGCTACACAGGAATGCCACTGTCTCTGTGTGTGTGAAGGCTTGCTACACAGGAATGCCACTGTCTGTGTGTGTGAGGGCTTGCTACACAGGAATGCCACTGTCTCTGTGTGTGTGAAGGCTTGCTACACAGGAATGCCACTGTCTGTGTGTGTGAGGGCTTGCTACACAGGAATGCCACTGTCTGTGTGTGTGAGGGCTTGCTACACAGGAATGCCACTGTCTGTGTGTGTGAGGGATTGCTACACGGGAATGCCACTGTCTCTGTGTGTGAGGGATTGCTACCCGGGAATGCCACTGTCTGTGTGTGAGGGCTTGCTACACAGGAATGCCACTGTCTGTGTGTGTGAGGGATTGCTACACGGGAATGCCACTGTCTGTGTGTGAGGGCTTGCTACACAGGAATGCCACTTTCTGTGTGTAAGGGCTTGCTACCCGGGAATGCCACTGTCTGTGTGTGAGGGCTTGCTACCTGGGAATGCTACTGTCTGTGTGTGAGGTCTTGCTACACGGGAATGCCACTGTCTGTGTGTGAGGGCTTGCTACCTGGGAATGCCACTGTCTGTGTGTGAGGGCTTGCTACCTGGGAATGCCACTGTCTGTGTGTGAGGGCTTGCTACCTGGGAATGCCACTGTCTGTGTGTGAGGTCTTGCTACACGGGAATGCCACTGTCTGTGTGTGAGGTCTTGCTACACGGGAATGCCGCTATCTTTGTGTGAGGGCTTGCTACCTGTGAATGCCACTGTCTGTGTGTGAGGGCTTGCTACACTGGAATGCCACTGTCTGTGTGTGAGGGCTTGCTACCTGGGAATGCCACTGTCTGTGTGTGAGGGCTTGCTACACGGGAATGCCACTGTCTGTGTGTGAGGTCTTGCTACACGGGAATGCCACTGTCTGTGTGTGTGAGGGCTTGTTTGTCACAGGGGGCAGTCCTGCAAGCTCTGTGCTGTGTGTTTATGTTCCCGCATGGAGAGATCTCCTGCCTTTCACAGAAAAAAAGGCCCCTGGAATGCCCTGAATGATATGACTGGGCCCTCCGCAGAAGCAATTGGATTGGACTGTTTTTTCCCCCGGCCATCCCTATAAGGCTCTGGCTGAGTGAGGCAGACAGGGAGAGTGCGGCCCCGGCTCCATGTTTGGGATGTGGGAGGGGGAAGCGTAGGATGGGGGCTGGGAGCTACATAAAGTCTCCCCAGGCCAGTGAGAGGGCACACCATCCCTGAGCGGCAAACCCCGGCCAAGCACTGTCAGGGTAAGTGGACCACCATCTCACCTCTCCTGTCCTCCTCTCTCTTCCCTGTTCCTCCTCTCATCCCCTCGTTGTCCTCTCTCCTGCCTACTCCTCTCCTACATGCTTAGAAAAAAGGTTCCAAAAGGGTTCTTTGGCTTCCCCATAGGAGAACCCTTTTTGGTTCCAGAAGTAAAGGGTTCTACATGGAATTCAAAAGGGTTCTACCTTGAGCCAAAAGGGTTATATCTGGAACCAAAAAGGGTTCTTCAGCTGTCCCCATAGGATAGCCCTTTGAAGAACCCTTTTTGGTTCTAGACCCTTTCAGGTTCTAGATTAACCCTTTTTCTTAAGTGTACCCTCCTTTTTCCTCTCCTCTCCTCTTCACTATTCTCCTCTGCTCTGCTCTCCTCTCCTCCGCTCTGTTCTCCTCTCCTCTCCTCCGCTCTGTTCTCCTCTCCTCTCCTCTTCACTATTCTCCTCTGCTCTGTTCTCCTCTCCTCCGCTCTGTTCTCCTCTCCTCCGCTCTGTTCTCCTCTCCTCCGCTCTGTTCTCCTCTCCTCCGCTCTGTTCTCCTCTCCTCCGCTCTGTTCTCCTCTCCTCCGCTCTGTTCTCCTCTCCTCCGCTCTGTTCTCCTCTCCTCCGCTCTGTTCTCCTCTCCTCTCCTCCGCTCTGTTCTCCTCTCCTCTCCTCCGCTCTGTTCTCCTCTCCTCCGCTCTGTTCTCCTCTCCTCCGCTCTGTTCTCCTCTCCTCCGCTCTGCTCTCCTCTCCTCCGCTCTGTTCTCCTCTCCTCCGCTCTCCTCTCCTCCGCTCTGTTCTCCTCTCCTCCGCTCTGTTCTCCTCTCCTCTCCTCCGCTCTGCTCTCCTCTCCTCCGCTCTCCTCTGCTATCCTCTACTCCTGCCTTCCTGTCTGCCCGACTGCCTCAAGTCAAAACTGCTAAATTGTCAGCTGCTAATCTGCTAGTCTGAGTCAACCGCAGGGGTCAGCATCTTACAGTGCAGACAGCTTCTCAATCAAATTAAACCAGGCTCATTAGGCTTGATGAGCTTTGGCTGATCTCACAGGCGCATGTTAATGAAAGACAGGTGTTTAGACATCTCACAGCACTGTGGTCTGTTGTGGGTATTAAGTGTCACAGTAGATGAGATCCTAAGCCTCGTGGTGTTGTGGTTTATTAAGAACTTGTGGTTGAAGAAGTTAGTGTTGCCGCTAATGCTGTAACGTGCTTGAAACAGTGTGGTAGAATGTCACAGTAGTAAATGCTAGAACTGTCTTGTTGATATTCTGGAATATGCTAAGCTACCTATTACCTATTATGCATCATTCTTTCAGCTGGTTGATTATGATTTTAGACATCTGTTGCCATCAGTCCCATAATGCAATAGAAACATAGTCTCAAATTCTTGTAAGGTCTCTTGGGGAAAGTCAGGTTGATAGGTTGTAAAGTCTCTTGGGGAAAGTCAGGTTGATAGGTTGTATAGTCTCTTAGGAACTCAGTCAGTTTGGAAAGTTTTTGAAAACATTGTACACAGTTTTGAAACAAGTAAAAGTTTTCAAATCTGCAAAGGGGATAATGGCTGGATGCATACAGAGGCCTCTGTCATGTTATTGGAGAGTTCAGCACTGGTCAACTTTCAGCACTGAACTCCACCATAGCTGCTCATGGTACCCTCTGCCGGAAAGCTTAGGAAATCCTTTATTCTGAAGGTTTATGACTAAATATGGTTCTGCTGGAATCTACTGCTCTCTCTCTCTCTCTCTCTCTCCCTCTCTCTCTCTCCCTCTCTCTTTCCCTCTCTCTTTCCCTCTCTCTCTCTCTCTCTCTCTCTCTCTCTCTCCCTCTCCCTCTCTCCCTCCCATCCCCGTCTTTTTTTCTATCCTTTTTTGTAAACGATTGTAGATAGGCAGGGCCAGAGAGAGAGGGAGTGAGGTTTGCACAGTCCAGTCCAAAGACAGACATGACTCCGCATCATTTCCTAATTAGGAAGTTTTCCCAGGGTGCTGCATCCATTCATTACAGACTGGAGTTCAACTCTAACCCCAACTAAAGACTTTTGTAGGATAACTCCTATGGGGAGTTTTGGTCTTAAGTATATATGCTTTGCTATTAATGTTAAATGTTTACAGTATTATAACATTATATAACAATGTGCTTCATAGGCTTTTGGTGGACTGTATTTATATTATACTCTAAGCACAGGTCAACTTTCCAAATGGACTTTCTCACTTTCAATAGGAATAGCATCATCCTTTCTTCACAATTTGGTAGTCCGCTGGATTTGCCTGAGCCATGTATTCCTGAATGAATTAACGTAAATAACTGCCACACCAGATTAAACATTCTATGGTTTATGTTTTTTATGAATTCACACACTACTTTAGAGGGATAGACCTACTCTCTTTCTCTCTCTCTCTCTCTCTATCTCTCTCTCTCACACACACACACACACACACACACACACACACACACACACACACACACACACACACACCTACCTATCACTCTGAAGATGTTAACACACTCCTCTCTCTGTTGCCCCTACAGTGATTGTCTCCAGTCGGAGTAAGGAACGTAAAGCAAAGAATTATTGACCATGTGTGACGACGAAGAGAGCACCGCCCTTGTGTGTGACAATGGGTCCGGTCTGTGCAAGGCAGGCTTCGCCGGGGACGACGCCCCCAGAGCAGTGTTCCCCTCCATCGTGGGCCGTCCCAGACATCAGGTGAGCCACCATTCGTCCATTAAAAGACAGGCTGGATGTAAACTACTTCTGATTGGGTGATGAGAATGCATCCACTTTTTTGTCAGTAGTCTTTCATGGTCCTTGGTATATTCTTAATTTAAAGCATAATTGTATTTATTTATTTACCCATCATGGTTTAAGACACAACACAGCAAGGCCTATTTGTTGAATTTCAGTGCTAGCAATGGCATCCACTAAACAGTGTGGTGAGTGTGCTTCTGAGCAGCCGGTTTCTCTCCCCAGGGTGTGATGGTGGGCATGGGACAGAAAGACAGTTATGTGGGTGACGAGGCGCAGAGCAAAAGAGGTATTCTGACCCTGAAGTACCCCATCGAACACGGCATCATCACAAACTGGGATGACATGGAAAAAGTAAGCCTACCACACCCTACCTCACATCACCCCACCCCATCCTACCCTACCACACCCTACCACACCGTACCCCACCCCACCCTACCCTACCACACCTTACCTCATCCCACCCCACCCCACCCTACCCTACCACACCAGACCCTACCCTACCTCACCCTACCCTACCCTACCCTACCCCATCCTACCACACCTTACCCTACCCTACCGAACCCCACCTGAGACAACAATGACACAGACTCAGGATTCAGATGATTTTAAAACAATATAATTGGAAAACAGTGACACACTCTAACATGGAATTTGATATACTTTGTGATTTTCCATCATGGCACTCAAAAGTAGCCTTAGCCAACAAAACTCCCCCGGTGGCACTTTGGGATTTATACAGAGGCATTTAGATCCAGGATCTATCCTCAGAACTGTTACATGATAACAGTTGGAGGAGTTAGCTAAAGAGACCCCAGACATGTTCAGAGATGTTATGCTAATTATTGGCGATGATTGGCAGATCTGGCATCACTCCTTCTACAACGAGCTCCGTGTAGCTCCTGAGGAACACCCCACCCTGCTGACAGAGGCCCCCCTCAATCCCAAAGCCAACAGGGAGAAGATGACGCAGGTGATTTTTACCTTTTTTATTTAACCTTTATTTTACTAGGCAAGTCAGTTAAGAACACATTCTTATTTACAGTGACGACCCACCAAAAGGCAAAAGGCCTCCTGCAGAAAAGGGGGCTGGGATTAATAAATAAATAACATATAAATATAGGACAAAACACACATCATGACAAGACAGACAATACAACACTACATAAAGAGAGACCTAAGACAACAACACAGTAAGGCAGAAACACATGACAACACAGCATGGTAGCAACACAACATGACAACAACATGGTAGCAACACAACATGGTAGCAGCACAAAACATGGTACAAACATTATTGGGCACAGACAACAGCACAAAGGCCAAGAAGGTAGAGACAACAATACATCACGCAAAGCAGCCACAGCTGTCAATAAGAGTGTCCATGACTGAGTCTTTGAGTTAAGAGATTGAGATAAAACTGTCCAGTTTGAGTGTTTGTTGCAGCTCATTCCAGTCTCTAGCTGCAGCGAACTGAAAAGAGGAGCGACCCAGGGATGTGTGTGCTTTGTGGACCTTTAACAGAATGTGACTGGCAGAACGGGTGTTGTATGTGGAGGATGAGGGCTGCAGTAGATATCTCAGATAGGGGGGAGTGAGGCCTAAGAGGGTTTTATAAATAAGCATCAACCAGTGGGTCTTGTGACGGGTATACAGAGATGACCAGTTGACAGAGGAGTATAGAGTGCAGTGATGTGTCCTATAAGGAGCATTGGTGGCAAATCTGATGGCCGAATGGTAAATAAATTATGTCTCCGTAATTTAGCATGGGTGGGAAGATCACATCTGAATCAGGGTTAGTTTGGCAGCTGGGGTGAAAGAGGAGTGATTACGATAGAGGAAACCAAGTCTAGATTTAATTTTAGCCTGCAGCTTTGATATGTCCTGAGAGAAGAACAGTGTACCGTCTAGCCATACTCCCAAGTACTTGTATGAGGTAACTACCTCAAGCTCTAAACCCAGAGGTAGTAATCACACCTGTGGGGCGAGGGGCATTCTTCTTACCAAACCACATGACCTTTGTTTTGGAGGTGTTCAGAACAAGGTTAAGTGTAGAGAAAGCTTGTTGGACACTAAGAAAGCTTTGTTGTAGAGCATTTAACACAAAATCCAGGGAGGGGCCAGCTGAGTATAAGACTGTATCATCTGCATTTAAATGGATGAGAGAGCTTCCTACTGCCTGAGCTATGTTGTTGATGTAAATTGAGAAGAGCGTGGGGCCTAGGATCGAGCCTTGGGGTACTCCCTTGGTGACAAGCAGTGACTGAGACAGCAGATTTTCGGACTTTATACACTGCACTCTTTGAGAGAGGTAGTTAGCAAACCAGGCCAAAGACCCCTCAGAGACCAATACTCCTTAGCCAGCCCACAAGAATGGAATGGTCTACCGTATCAAAATCTTTGGCTAAGTCAATAAAAATAGCAGCACAACATTGAATCAAGGGCAATGGTGACATCATTGAGGTCCTTTAAGGTTGCAGTGACACATCCGTAACCTGAGCGGAAATCAGATTGCATAGCGTGAATAGTATAGACATCAAGAACTATTCTACTGTAGACATCAAGAAAGTGATGACTACATACATTACAACTAGGACTTGTTCCAATGTATATCTTCAACCCAGCCTTTCAAGACTGTGTAATACACCTAATATAAACAGTAGGAATTTGTTTCATGATGCTGAGTGTATGATTGGTGCAATTAGAATGATATTCTCACTGTCAAAATGTTAGTGTGGAAAATAACACTGTAACCTAAACAAATGCTCCTGCTCTAGATTATGTTCGAGACCTTCAACGTTCCGGCCATGTACGTAGCTATCCAGGCCGTGCTGTCACTTTATGCCTCTGGCCGCACAACAGGTCAGTATAGGACACTGGTCAAAACCAGCCTCATTTTACCCTGACCATTCAGTCCCACTGAGCCCAAACTTGTTAACTCTCAAAACTGTCCTCCCTAAACTTTGTTCTCATAAGCCTGTCCTCCCTAACCTGTATCTTCCCAAAATGGTGTCCTCCTAAACCTCCACAGGTATTGTCCTTGACTCTGGTGATGGTGTCACCCACAATGTCCCCATATATGAGGGTTATGCCCTGCCTCACGCCATCATGCGCCTGGACCTGGCTGGCCGTGATCTCACTGACTACCTCATGAAGATCCTGACCGAAAGAGGCTACTCATTCGTCACCACAGGTCAGTAGAAACTCTGGGACGCTATAAACTCTGATGACACATACCGTACAGTGCATGACTTGTAAGCAGAGGCCTATGCAGACACAGAAGTGTTGTTCTGCCAAACTACAAATGAATCTAAGTTCTTGTTCTGACCTCGCCCTTATTCTCCTCTCTCTAGCTGAGAGAGAAATTGTTCGTGACATCAAAGAGAAGTTGTGCTACGTCGCCCTGGACTTTGAGAATGAGATGGCCACCGCTGCCACCTCCTCCTCTCTGGAGAAGAGCTATGAGCTACCCGACGGTCAGGTCATCACCATCGGCAACGAGAGATTCCGCTGCCCGGAAACCCTCTTCCAGCCCTCCTTCATCGGTAATCCCTCGCTCCTTCTTTATCTCTTTTCACTCTCTCCATTTGCCTTTCTCTCAACAGTTTGAAACAAATATCTATTCTCCCCACTGTCCCTTGTGACTCAGCGTGATTTCTTCCGATTTCTCTCCAGGTATGGAGTCTGCCGGTATACATGAAACCACTTACAACAGCATCATGAAGTGTGACATTGACATTCGTAAGGACCTGTACGCCAACAACGTCCTGTCCGGAGGTACCACCATGTACCCTGGCATCGCAGACAGAATGCAGAAGGAGATCACAGCCCTGGCCCCTAGTACCATGAAGATCAAGGTGTGCTGATGCTACTAACATAGAGTTAACTTGCATGCCATAGTGAGATGCTACTAACATAGAGTTAACTTGCATGCCATAGTGAGATGCTACTAACATAGAGTTAACTTGCATGTCATAGTGAGATGCTACTAACATAGAGTTAACTTGCATATCATAGTGAGATGCTACTAACATAGAGATAACTTGCATATCATAGTGAGATGCTATACAGTGATTTGAATTTGTTCAATATGGTAGTCCTCATAACTGTAATGGTATATTTTTTCCATTCACAGCCAGTAATGATATTGGCCCATTTCAACGTTGAAGCAATTATCCTTTCCAGTTTTGACCTGGTTTCTATGAATAGAAATCATTGTCTTCATAAGTGTTTCAAAATTCCATGCAAGTTGTTGAGGCCCAATCTGTAGCTGAATGTCACTGATATTGTCTCACAAAGCTTTGGTGTACTGTATCTATTTACTACACATATGGGATTTCCTCATTCAGTATATTAAATGATATCTTGTGTTACCAGATTATCGCCCCACCTGAGAGGAAGTACTCGGTCTGGATCGGCGGCTCCATCCTGGCCTCCCTCTCCACCTTCCAGCAGATGTGGATTAGCAAGCAGGAGTACGACGAGGCCGGCCCTTCCATTGTGCATCGCAAGTGCTTCTAAACAAGGCCCAGAACCACCAACCCCAGCCCACTCCGTCCCTCCTGCCCCAAACTCTGCTCTCGTTCTATTGCCTGTAAACTGTGAATGTGTACCCCATTTAACCTTGTGTGTTTCTGTCTTGGCACTGCCCACCCCTGCGTGAATGTTATGTGGTTGGTCGTGTACCTTTCAAAGAATAAAGCTTGAACGTGCAGCTGGTGTAAAACTGTGGGGACATTCCTAGGGCAATGTATGTATGTATGTATGTATGTATGTATGTAGATTCCAGCGATGGCTATAGAAGCAAAGGAGAAGAAGCTGAATCTGTTCCACAGAGCTCGCATTCTCCCTCTTGTGTTCACTTTGTTCAGTGCATCATCCCTGGATGTGGCCAAGTCTCTCGCATGGCTCAGATCACTGCTGAAAGCTTTCACCATCTGACTGTTTGTAAAGATCCATGTGAACATGAACGAACACCCAAGGAAGGAATAAAGCTCTCATACAAGGAACTCTGTTTGGCTCATACGTTTATATTACAATTGTTGAGAAAATAATTACTATGACCACTGTCGCATCTAACCACATTCTCAGCAGGTTAGCGTTTAACGTAATGAATCTTCATGACATGAATCTTCAGAGTGGTCACAAGCTGGCACAGCCAGTCATAGAAATCTGATTTTCAACCTAACCTTTAGCACACTGCTAACCCTAATGCCTAACCTTAAGCACACTGCTAACCCTAATGCCTAACCTTAAATGAAGACCATAAAGCACATTTTTATTTTCATGAACTTTTACAATATAGCCAATTTTGACTTTGCATATGTACATAAGGATATATGAATGAGTGATGGTACAGAGCAGCATAGGCAAGATACAGTAGATGGTATCGAGTACAGTATACACATATGAGATGAGTATGTAAACAAAGTGGCATAGTTAAAGTGGCTAGTGATACATGTATTACATAAGGATGCAGTCGATGATATAGAGTACAGTATATACGTATGCATATGAGATGAATAATGTAGGGTAAGTAACATTATATAAGGTAGCATTGTTTAAAGTGGCTAGTGATATATTTACATCATTTCCCATTATTAAAGTGGCTGGAGTTGAGTCAGTGTCAGTGTCAGTGTGTTGGCAGCAGCCACTCAATGTTAGCGGTGGCTGTTTAACAGTCTGATGGCCTTGAGATAGAAGCTGTTTTTCAGTCTCTCGGTCCCAGCTTTGATGCACCTGTACTGACCTCGCCTTCTGGATGATAGCGGGTGGTTGATGTCCTTGATGATCTTTATGGCCTTCCTGTAACATCGGGTGGTGTAGGTGTCCTGGAGGGCAGGTAGTTTGCCCCCGGTGATGCGTTGTGCAGACCTCTCTACCCTCTGGAGAGACTTACGGTTGAGGGCGGAGCAGTTGCCGTACCAGGCGGTGATACAGCCCGCCAGGATGCACTCGATTGTGCATCTGTAGAAGTTTGTGAGTGCTTTTGGTGACAAGCCGAATTTCTTCAGCCTCCTGAGGTTGAAGAGGCGCTGCTGCACCTTCTTCACGATGCTGTCTGTGTGAGTGGACCAATTCAGTTTGTCTGTGATGTGTATGCCGAGGAACTTTAAACTTGCTACCCTCTCCACTACTGTTCCATCGATGTGGATAGGGGGGTGTTCCCTCTGCCGTTTCCTGAAGTCCACTATCATCTCCTTAGTTTTGTTGACGTTGAGTGTGAGGTTATTTTCCTGACACCACACTCAGAGGGCCCTCACCTCCTCCCTGTAGGCCGTCTCGTCGTTGTTGGTAATCAAGCCTACCACTGTTGTGTCGTCCGCAAACTTGATGATTGAGTTGGAGGCGTGCGTGGCCACGCAGTCGTGGGTGAACAGGGAGTACAGGAGAGGGCTCAGAACGCACCCTTGTGGGGCCCCAGTGTTGAGGATCAGCGGGGAGATGTTGTTGCCTACCCTCACCACCTGAGGGCGGCCCGTCAGGAAGTCCAGTACCCAGTTGCACAGGGCGGGGTCGAGACCCAGGGTCTCGAGCTTGATGACGAGCTTGGAGGGTACTATGGTGTTGAATGCCGAGCTGTAGTCGATGAACAGCATTCTCACATAGGTATTCCTCTTGTCCAGATGGGTTAGGGCAGTGTGCAGTGTGGTTGAGATTGCATCATCTGTGGACCTATTGGTAAGCAAATTGGAGTGGGTCTAGGGTGTCAGGTAGGGTGGAGGTGATATGGTCCTTGACTCGTCTCTCAAAGCACTTCATGATGACGGAAGTGAGTGTTACGGGGCGGTAGTCGTTTAGCTCAGTTACCTTAGCTTTCTTGGGAACAGGAACAATGGTGGCCCTCTTGAAGCATGTGGGAACAGCAGACTGGTATAGGGATTGATTGAATATGTCCGTAAACACACCGGCCAGCTGGTCTGCGCATGCTCTGAGGGCGCGGCTGGGGATGCCGTCTGGGCCTGCAGCCTTGCGAGGGTTAACACGTTTAAATGTCTTAATCACCTTGTCTGCAGTGAAGAAGAGACCCCATGTTTTCGTTGCACTGTATTGTCCTCAAAGCGGGCAAAAAAGTTATTTAGTCTGCCTGGGAGCAAGACATCCTGGTCCGTGACTGGGCTGGATTTCTTCTTGTAGTCCGTGATTGACTGTAGACCCTGCCACATGCCTCTTGTGTCTGAGCCGTTGAATTAAGATTCTACTTTGTCTCTGTGCTGACGCTTAGCTTGTTTGATAGCCTTGCGGGGGGAATAGCTGCACTGTTTGTATTCGGTCATGAGTGGTTCGCGCTTTCAGTTTCACGCGAATGCTGCCATCAATCCACGGTTTCTGGTTAGGGAATGTTTTAATCGTTGCTATGGGAACGACATCTTCATCTTCCAGGTTCTAATGAACTCGCACACCGAATCAGCGTATTCGTCAATATTGTTCTGACGCAATACGAAACATATCCCAGTCCACGTGATGGAAGCAGTTTTGGAGTGTGGAGTCAGCTTGGTCGGACCAGCGTTGGACAGACCTCAGCGTGGGAGCCTCTTGTTTTAGTTTCTGTCTGTAGGCAGGGATCAACAAAATGGAGTCGTGGTCAGCTTTTCCGAAAGGGGGGCGGGGCAGGGCAGGGCCTTATATGCGTCGCGGAAGTTGGAGTAACAATGATCCAAGGTTTTTCCACCCCTGGTTGCGCAATCGATATGCTGATAAAATTTAGGGAGTCTTGTTTTCATATTAGCCTTGTTAAAATCCCCAGCTACAATGAATGCAGCCTCCGGATAAATGGTTTCCAGTTTGCAAAGAGTTAAGTAAAGTTTGTTCAGAGCCATCGATGTGTCTGCTTGGGGGGGAATATATACGGCTGTGATTATAATCGAAGAGAATTCTCTTGGTAGATAATGCGGTCTACATTTGATTGTGAGGAATTCTAAAATCAGGTGAACAGAAGGATTTGAGTTCCTGTATTACATTTAACATTTACATTTAAGTCATTTAGCAGACGCTCTTATCCAGAGCGACTTACAAATTGGTGCATACACCTTAAGACATCCAGTGGAACAGCCACTTTACAATAGTGCATCTAAATCTTTTTAGGGGGGTGAGAAGGATTACTTACCCTATCCTAGGTATTCCTTGAAGAGGTGGGGTTTCAGGTGTCTCCGGAAGGTGGTGATTGACTCCGCTGTCCTGGCGTCGTGAGGGAGTTTGTTCCACCATTGGGAGGCCAGAGCAGCGAACAGTTTTGACTGGGCTGAGCGGGAACTGTACTTCCTCAGTGGTAGGGAGGCGAGCAGGCCAGAGGTGGATGAACGCAGTGCCCTTGTTTGGGTGTAGGGCCTGATCAGAGCCTGGAGGTACTGAGGTGCCGTTCCCCTCACAGCTCCGTAGGCAAGCACCATGGTCTTGTAGCGGATGCGAGCTTCAACTGGAAGCCAGTGGAGAGAGCGGAGGAGCGGGGTGACGTGAGAGAACTTGGGAAGGTTGAACACCAGACGGGCTGCGGCGTTCTGGATGAGTTGTAGGGGTTTAATGGCACAGGCAGGGAGCCCAGCCAACAGCGAGTTGCAGTAATCAAGACGGGAGATGACAAGTGCCTGGATTAGGACCTGCGCCGCTTCCTGTGTGAGGCAGGGTCGTACTCTGCGGATGTTGTAGAGCATGAACCTACAGGAACGGGACACCGCCTTGATGTTAGTTGAGAACGACAGGGTGTTGTCCAGGATCACGCCAAGGTTCTTAGCGCTCTGGGAGGAGGACACAATGGAGTTGTCAACCGTGATGGCGAGATCATGGAACGGGCAGTCCTTCCCCGGGAGGAAGAGGAGCTCCGTCTTGCTGAGGTTCAGCTTGAGGTGGTGATCCGTCATCCACACTGATATGTCTGCCAGACATGCAGAGATGCGATTCGCCACCTGGTCATCAGAAGGGGGAAAGGAGAAGATTAATTGTGTGTCGTCTGCGTAGCAATGATAGGAGAGACCATGTGAGGTTATGACAGAGCCAAGTGACTTGGTGTATAGCGAGAATAAGAGAGGGCCTAGAACAGAGCCCTGGGGGACACCAGTGGTGAGAGCGCGTGGTGAGGAGACAGATTCTCGCCACGCCACCTGGTAGGAGCGACCTGTCAGGTAGGACGCAATCCAAGCGTGGGCCGCGCCGGAGATGCCCAACTCAAGAGAGGGTGGAGAGGAGGATCTGATGGTTCACAGTATCGAAGGCAGCCGGTAGGTCTAGAAGGATGAGAGCAGAGGAGAGAGAGTTAGCTTTAGCAGTGCGGAGTGCCTCCGTGATACAGAGAAGAGCAGTCTCAGTTGAATGACTAGTCTTGAAACCTAACTGATTTGGATCAAGAAGGTCATTCTGAGAGAGATAGCGGTAGAGCTGGCCAAGGACGGCACGCTCAAGTTTTGGAGAGAAAAGAGAGGAGGGATACTGGTCTGTAGTTGTTGACGTCGGAGGGATCGAGTGTAGGTTTTTTCAGAAGGGGTGCAACTCTCGCTCTCTTGAAGACGGAAGGGACGTAGCCAGCGGTCAGGGATGAGTTGATGAGCGAGGTGAGGTAAGGGAGAAGGTCTCCGGAAATGGTCTGGAGAAGAGAGGAGGGGATAGGGTCAAGCGGGCAGGTTGTTGGGCGGCCGGCCGTCACAAGAAGCGAGATTTCATCTGGAGAGAGAGGGGAGAAAGAGGTCAGAGCATAGGGTAGGGCAGTGTGAGCAGAACCAGCGGTGTCGTTTGACTTAGCAACGAGGATCGGATGTCGTCGACCTTCTTTTCAAAATGGTTGACGAAGTCATCTGCAGAGAGGGAGGAGGGGGGATTCAGGAGGGAGGAGAAGGTGGCAAAGAGCTTCCTAGGGTTAGAGGCAGATGCTTGGAATTTAGAATGGTAGAAAGTGGCTTTAGCAGCAGAGACAGAGGAGGAAAATGTAGAAAGGAGGGAGTGAAAGGATGCCAGGTCCGCAGGGAGGCGAGTTTTCCTCCATTTCCGCTCGGCTGCCCGGAGCCCTGTTCTGTGAGCTCGCAATGAGTCGTCGAGCCACGGAGCGGGAGGGGAGGACCGAGCCGGCCTGGAGGATAGGGGACATAGAGAGTCAAAGGATGCAGAAAGGGAGGAGAGGAGGGTTGAGGAGGCAGACTCAGGAGATAGGTTGGAGAAGGTTTGAGCAGAGGGAAGAGATGATAGGATGGAAGAGGAGAGAGTAGCGGGGGAGAGAGAGCGAAGGTTGGGACGGCGCGATACCATCCGAGTAGGGGCAGCGTGGGAAGTGTTGGATGAGAGCGAGAGGGAAAAGGATACAAGGTAGTGGTCGGAGACTTGGAGGGGAGTTGCAATGAGGTTAGTGGAAGAACAGCATCTAGTAAAGATGAGGTCAAGCGTATTGCCTGCCTTGTGAGTAGGGGGGGAAGGTGAGAGGGTGAGGTCAAAAGAGGAGAGGAGTGGAAAGAAGGAGGCAGAGAGGAATGAGTCAAAGGTAGACGTGGGGAGGTTAAAGTCGCCCAGAACTGTGAGAGGTGAGCCGTCCTCAGGAAAGGAGCTTATCAAGGCATCAAGCTCATTGATGAACTCTCCAAGGGAACCTGGAGGGCGATAAATGATAAGGATGTTAAGCTTGAAAGGGCTGGTAACTGTGACAGCATGGAATTCAAAGGAGGCGATAGACAGATGGGTAAGGGGAGAAAGAGAGAAAGACCACTTGGGAGAGATGAGGATCCCGGTGCCACCACCCCGCTGACCAGAAGCTCTCGGGGTGTGTGAGAACACGTGGGCGGACGAGGAGAGAGCAGTAGGAGTAGCAGTGTTATCTGTGGTGATCCATGTTTCCGTCAGTGCCAAGAAGTCGAGGGACTGGAGGGAGGCATAGGCTGAGATTAACTCTGCCTTGTTGGCCGCAGATCGGCAGTTCCAGAGGCTACCGGAGACCTGGAACTCCACGTGGGTCGTACGCGCTGGGACCACCAGATTAGGGTGGCTGCGGCCACGCGGTGTGGAGCGTTTGTGTGGTCTGTGCAGAGAGGAGAGAACAGGGATAGACAGACACATAGTTGACAGGCTACAGAAGAGGCTACGCTAATGCAAGGAGATTGGAATGACAAGTGGACTACACGTCTCGAATGTTCAGAAAGTTAAGCTTACGTAGCAAGAATCTTATTGACTAAAATGATTAAAATGATACAGTACTGCTGAAGTAGGCTAGCTGGCTGTAGCTGCGTTGTTGACACTACACTAATCAAGTCGTTCCGTTGAGTGTAATAGTTTCTACAGTGCTACTATTCGGGGCTAGCTGGCTAGCTAGCAGTGTTGTTTACGTTACGTTGCGTTAAAAGAACGACAATAGCTGGCTAGCTAACCTAGAAAATCGCTCTAGACTACACAATTATCTTTGATACAAGGACGGCTATGTAGCTAGCTATGTAGCTAGCTACGATCAAACAAATCAAACCGTTGTACTGTAATGAAATGAAATGAAAATGTGATACTACCTGTGAATGCGACCGGGTTGTTGAATACTATTCAGTAGACGTTGGCTAGCTGTTAGCTGTTGGCTAGCTAGCAGAGTCTCCTACGTTAAGGACGATGCATGTTTCTTTCATCACACCATGTCTCGTTAGCCATAAGGCATATGCCCCCGCCCCTCTTCTTACCAGAAAGATGTTTGTTTCTGTCGGCGCGATGCGTGGAGAAACCCGTTGGCTGCACCGCCTCGGATAGCGTCTCTCCAGTGAACCATGTTTCCGTGAAGCAAAGAACGTTACAGTCTCTGATGTCCCTCTGGAATGCTACCCTTGCTCGGATTTCATCAACCTTGTTGTCAAGAGACAAGAAGAATGCTAGGGAGTGGTGCACGGTGTGCCCGTCTCCGGAGTCTGACCAGAAGACCGCCTCGTTTCCCTCTTTTTCGGAGTCGTTTTTTTGGGTCGCTGCATGGGATCCATTCCGTTGTCCTGGTTGAAAGGCAGAACACAGGATCCGATGACCTGGTGTACTAATGTAAGAAATAACACGTAAAAAAAAAAACTGCAGTTTCCTAGGAACGCGAAGCGAGGCGGCCATCTGTCGGTGCCGGAAGTGAAACTGGGTAGTTCGAACCATGAATGCTGATTGCCTGACAGCCGTGGTATATTAGACTGTATACCATGGCTATGACAAAACATTTAGTTGTACTGCTCTAATTACATTGGTAACCAGTTCATAATAGCAATGAGGCTCCTCGGGGGTTTGTGATATATAGCCAATATACCACGGCTAAGGGCACTCCGTGTTGCGTCATGCGTAATAACAGCCCTTTGCAGTGGTATATTGGCCATTAACCACACCTCCTCGGGCCTTATTGCTTAAATAAACGTCAACCTGCACATTCTACGTCATTCTTTTCTGATAAAAGATTCTATGCGTCACTACCCCACATTCTGGGAAAATGAACTAAACCACAAAAGGACATCATGGTGTACAAATTTCCTTTACGGAGACTGGCTTGTGTAATCTCTAACAACGTAATTACACGAACATCCCGCTGGGCACACACTGAATGAGTCAACGTTGTTTCCACGTCATTTCAATTCAATTAAACTAACGTGGAATAGACGTTGAATTGACATCTGTGCTCAGCAGGATACTTCTTGCCCTGGATTGCAGAGAACTGGATCTCTGGCCCTGTCTTGATAACCCGTTTCACTCCATTCTTTTCCATTGACGACATGGTTCTGTTCATTTGGGGAAAGCAGAACAACTACATTTGGAAAGACGCAGTTAAACAACAACTCGGACAAGAAGATAAAGCAGTATGTGTTTTATTACCAAAATGACAGTGGAAAATTGTGGTAGAGTCACTGCATTGACTGGTTGTCTTTCCCATTTCTAAGCACAAAGCCACTACAACAGAGCATGTTCCTACAGCGCCACTGTGACAGATAATCACACTGACGCAACAGTCCAACAACACACTGTAGTACTGATATAAAGTCAAATGAAAGACAAAGCCATTATCAGGACCGCTGTGAGGGGGTGTGACAAGTTATTTTCCCCTCACGCCCACTTCTGCCAAAGGTGAAAGAAGGAGAGCTCAATTTTCTACAGGGAGGCGTGCTTAAAGGCTAGCCTGGTCCCAGATGTGTCTGTGGTGTTTCAAATGGTCATTGGCAAGCCAAACAATGATGAGAGCACAAACAGGTCTGGAACCAGGCTACTTAAATGCTTCATGGGCGTGGAAAGTGAGCCGATACCTGAGCTCTGTGTAGTCAAGGCCCTTGAATGGCAAAAAGCTACTGTTACTTTAAGGCGCCTAAGGTTTTTTTGCTTAGAAATTCTCGGAGCACTTTGGTTTGTTCCTCCCCACACAAGACATGCCACCTCGACAGGCTACTTTTAGGAATATTTAAGCTATGGTTCTCTTTTCTGGTCAACACCTCAAAAATAAATCAAGACTCAAGACAAAATAACGCAAAAATGTCAAGGCTAACATCCAACTGGCCAAAAGTCATTCATTATAACTAAGACTAAAAAGACAACAAAACAACATCCTAAGCCACAGAGCCATCACAATTAAATCCAGTCCATTTTATATTTAAGAAATCAATTTATTTGTATTTGTTCGTCAAATCTCTGCATGTAATCAATTGTGCAAATGCTGTATAATTGTGTTTTTACAAGTCTTTCCCATAGTGTCCAGTTCCAGGAAAGTTAAATGGTAAGGATACCTTCATGGGAGAGTATCATTCACATAACACATAAGTGCACACACTTCAGCCAGTTCTCAAACTGAAAACACCTCAGGCCATTTACAGCAGGCCTGCATGCTAAAGTAGTTCTCTCTGGAGAATTCCACATCAAATCTGACAGGCAGAACTGGCCCCCCCAAAAAATCCACTCTGCCAAATTGACATGTTAAGCTATCAACAAAAAAAAACATAATTTAGGATAAAGGGTTGATAAAACAACACCATTAGAACAATTCATCACCATGTGTTGCAAAGAAGTTTCAATTAACAGTACGTCCTTTAAAAATAAAATACAAAAGCCTTCATTGTAAACAAAGATATAAATAGGAGATCCAGTTTGTGATGGTGAGGAGGAGGAGGGGGGATGAGTGTCTTCCCTTCCCCTCTCTGTCACCTGAGGTCCAGCACGGTTGTTTTCAAGTCCTTTATAACAACATGCCTACAGATCTGAAATTAGAAAAGCCTCGTTTAACTGTTCAGGTCAACTCACCGTGGAGAAGCACAACTAACAATAGAAGGAAATGTGAACACATACAAGCTCTATTCGTGACAGTGCTGAGTGCTGGGAGGATGTCTGTGTGTATGACTTACGCTGAAGAGAGGCGGGTCCTTGGAGTGTGGGTGAAAGCCCTTCAGTCTACAGCGGGCTACCTCCCCCATGCCAGAGCTGGTGAGTCTGAACACCCCCGTACTGCAAAACACAGATCACAGACACAGGCCTCGACTTAGAGAACCAGATAGAGATGTTGAGTATAGAACTGACACGACTCATTGTTCCACGTCACAGAGAATCATCATGTCGGTTCTACATCACGCATTTCTAACTCCCTGGAACATTTCTCGTTACTGAGTAAACTATTTGAATACCGTCCACATTGCATGTCTTAGTGGATTGGTTTTCTTTAGCGTTAGCATCAGCAGGCCTACTCATTCTAGTGGACAGGGACAGAGACTCACTCGTTGTGTTTGGGCGAGCAGACGATGGCGATGGCTTCAGGCAGCATGAGCTGGTAGGAGCCGTGTGTATGCAGGTCTACACTGGACAGGAAAGCCGTCTGGGTGGGGTGGGTCTAAGGGCAGAGGAGAAGAGAGCAACCAGCAGAAGAGATAATGGAACTACGTCAAAAAGGTCATTTTCTGTTAGGTGAATTACATTTGATATTTACAGAATAGGTTTATTCCCCAAAAATCGCTGGAACTCCAAATGTAGGATATTAATTTGATCACTCTTTTGTTACTGCACAGCAGGAAATGCAGAATTGTAGTGTATTTGAGTTTTTAAAAGGCTTCTAAATTTTGTAATTTACACCTGATTTGCCATAACGAAACATGCTAAATGCAACCATTTTCCTGCTGTAGCAAACTGGCTCAAATTAAGATCCTACATCTGTACATTTCACTGTGTCCCACCCCTGAACAACTCCCATGTTAGGGGATGTAAACCATAAATCCAAGGTTTATATTGAAGGGGTACAGAATCTACAGTGCATTCTCTGAAGGTGACTGGCAGGGCTATGAATAACTGTGACATCTGAACCAGAGGGCCTGGTTTCTATGGTGATATTATGCAAATAAAAGCTCAGCCTCTGCTAATCTCTCCCCAGCACAGCCAGAAGAGGACTGGCCACCCATCAGAGCATGGTTCCTCTCTAGGTTTCTTCCTAGGTTCCTGCCTTTCTAAGGAGTTTTTCCTAGCCAACATGCCTCTACATTGCTTTCTCTCTGGGGTTTAAGGCTGGGTTTCTATATAGGCACTTTATGACAACTGCTGTTGTAAAGATGGCTCTGTAAATATATGATTGGGGAGGGGTGATGTCCACTCACATGGATCCAGCCCAGAGTCAGTAGACTGTGGTGGTCCTGGAAACTGAAGAGCTCCTCTACATTCTCCATATCACAGTAGTCTGGGCCAGCTGACTGCTTGGGAACCACCACATGGGTCAGCAGAAACTCATTTTGAGTCTGGAAGAGACAAACACTTCCCATGAATACCCTCATATTGCATTAGAAGTGTATTTATAACAGCTTATGAGCTAATGCATTACAAATGCACAACAGTTGCTAATAACGGTTCATAAGTCTGGTGGCACTGAAGTACTGTTATTGCTATTTTGCAGGATTGGGCACACCCACCAACACACAGCAATCTGGAGCAGGCACTTACATCATAAGATAGCAAATAATGTTCGAAGTACAAGCGACTTCAAATACTATTCTTGAACTTTGAACACCTTACATTGGCAACCTCCCTCCTCGTTCACAGAACTATTGTTTGCAGATGACATGATTACAAATGGTGACTCCTGTTTTACGCTTAGACATAGTAAACTGGGATGTTTGACTTTCCCAAATAAACTGGCAGTTTGTCTACAAGATAAAAAGGGATAAATGTTTGCGTACAGTATATATTTGATGTAAGAGTCTTACCAGTTTTCCACAGAGGACCCCACATGTCTCTATGCCCCTGGCTGTGTTGCTGTCGGCGAGCAGCAAGAACTTGTAGGTCAGGTCTCTCGGAATGATGACCCGCCTCAGGCCCTCAACCAGTTGAGCTGTGTGGACGCGGACACACACACACACACACACACACACACACACACACACACACACACACACACACACACACACACACACACACACACACACACACACACACACACACACACACACACACACACACACACACACACACACACACACACACACACACACAGTAGAACTACAATAATAGGATGTCCAACCATGTGACTCATGCAGCACATATACAGACTACAAATACATCAACAGTTATTATACTAGCCAGCTAAAATATACACAGTAGCTGTTAATGTAACCCATTGTTGACTTCCCCATATTACCTCACTAATGGATTGTTTGAGTAACAACCATACGATCTAAAATATAGAGCCTAGATGTTCAATCGTAATGGAAGCAGGACACTCACTATGTACGCCAGCCAGTGTAGCTGCTGGCTTGCTGCTGGGGAGAGAAGGTTGATTGCGGTTTGGGTCGAGACGAACATGGTTCTTGGAGGAGTGGGACAGGCAGGACCCGTCCGTTTGTTCAGGCACTTTAGCGACCGCCTCGTCTCTGTGATTGGCCAGCTCCTGCCTGCGCAGTTGGTCCTCGAAGTGGCGGAACTGCTCCGCCTCCATCTGCATCCTGCGCAGCTGAGCCACCCTCAGTCTCTCCTGCTCTACCAGAGACGTCCTCTGCAGCTGCTGGCCGCAGCCATCCACCACCACAGCCTGGCTCTGCGCACACACACACACACACACACACACACACACACACACACACACACACACCACTCAATGTTCATACCATTTGTTGATATAGGTGATCTTACTCCAAAACACTTCTCATCACTTCAACTATAAACTTGCTGCATTGAAGTATTCCCATTCGTCAAAAAGTGACCCAAATAATATGAACAGGTGTTGCACACGAGCACAAACAGGGTATCCAGCCAGCCTCCAAAACAATCTGTCTGAATGTAATGAAGGGTTTGGGTGCTAAACCTTACCTGACTCATTAGATATGCTGCGTGTTCCTTGTTGAACTTCTCATGCAGGAGCTTCCTCAATTGATCTTTGCGTGGAAATGCGACATCTTGCAATTTCTGAGAATAACATCAACCAGATAAGCGGGACAAGGTCATGTGTGTGAGTGCAGGCTGGGAAACACTTTCTTCCATTAGCAGTGGGAATTTGCAGCTTAAACAGTCAGTCCAAGTGGGCTGAATCACTACTTTGAGAAAAGAAAAACGACTAGCCATTACACTACCATTTCAAAGCTCTTAATAGATTATAGTGTCGCTTCTACTGTTAGTCACCTGAAGGTCATCTACAGCCTTTTGTAGACTGGTGCTGTCCCTGAGCTGACCTTGGTTCGCTTACCATAAACATACCTCACTTAAATCAAAGCAGACCACTAAGTAGCCTATCACTCAGGCAGACAGGGCCCTCTCTCCATCCCACCACCCCATCTCTCTCCATCCCACCACCCCATCCCTCTCCATCCCACCACCCCATCCCTCCCTCCATCCCTCCCTCCATCCATCCCACCACCCCATCCCTCTCTATCCCTCCCTCCCTCCATCCATCCCACCCCTCTCTCCATCCCACCACCCCATCCCTCTCTATCCCTCCCTCCATCCATCCCACCCCTCTCTCCATCCCACCACCCCATCCCTCCCTCCCTCCATCCATCCCACCCCTCTCTCCATCCCACCACCCCATCCCTCTCTATCCCTCCCTCCATCCATCCCACCCCTCTCTCCATCCCACCCCCCCATCCCTCTCTATCCCTCCCCCCATCCATCCCACCCCTCTCTCCATCCCACCACCCCCTCCCTCTCTCTCCCTCCCTCCATCCATCCCACCCCTCTCCATCCCACCACCCCATCCCTCTCCATCCATCCCATCCCTCTCTCCATCCCACCACCCCATCCCTCTCTATCCCTCCCTCCATCCATCCCACCCCTCTCTCCATCCCACCACCCCATGCCTCTATCCCTCCATCCATCCCATCCCACCCCTCCCTCCCTCCCTCCATCCATCCCATCCCTCTCTCCATCCCACCACCCCATCCCTCTCTATCCCTCCCTCCATCCATCCCACCCCTCTCTATCCCTCCCTCCCTCCATCCATCCCACCCCTCTCTCCATCCATCCCACCCCTCTCTCCATCCCACCACCCCATCCCTCTCTATCCCTCCCTCCATCCCTTCACTCCTCTCTCCATCCCTCCAGCTAAGTTAATGAGCTCTCTGCAGGTCTGAGCACCACGGGGATCCCCCAACACAGCAGGCCAAGGGTTAAGCACCACGGGGGTCCCCCCCAACACAGCAGGCCAAGGGTTAAGCACCACAGGGGTCCCCCCACACACAGCAGGCCAAGGGTTTAGCACCACGGGGGTCTCCCCCAACACAGCAGGCCAAGGGTTAAGCACCACGGGGGTCCCCCCCAACACAGCAGGCCAAGGGTTTAGCACCACGGGGGTCCCCCCCCAACACAGCAGGCCAAGGGTTAAGCACCACGGGGGTCCCCCCCAACACAGCAGGCCAAGGGTTTAGCACCACAGGGGTCTCCCCCAACACAGCAGGCCAAGGGTTTACCTTCATTATCACCTGCTTCTCTGGCACGCTGCACTCCCGGTAGTCTCGATGGCTGGGGAGTTTCTCTACAAACAGACTGACACAACAGAGAGATGGTTAGACAGATTATAGTTTATGAAGACTTATTTTTACTGCTACTACTACTACTGCTGCTACTATTGTTAATCCTGTACCCTAGTCACTTCACCCTACTAGGTATATATCGACCTCAATTACCTTGTACCCCCACGCATTGATATGGTACTGCTACTGTCTGTATATAGCATCATTCTTGTGTATTTTATTCCTTGTGTTACCATTATTATTATTATTATTATTATTATTGCATCGTGGGAAAGGGCTCGTAAGTAAGCATTTCACAGTAAAGTCTACACCGGTTGTATTCAGTGCATTTAACGAATACATTTTTATTTGTATTATTCATCAATCAAGTACTTGAACTGCCATTAGTACATTGGACATAGGCATGTTAGTATTCCACTATCACAGGCCCTAAACTAGTCTGCAACAATTGTCAATTGTCAATTCAACATCTATTCCACGTTGGTTCAATGTAATTTAATTGAAATGACGTGGAAACAACGTTGAATCAACCAATGTGTGCCCAGCGGGCACTCTCTCTCCTCACGTGATGAACTTGTTGTAGAGGACGTAGGCGTTCTCCAAGCTGCCCTCCTCCAGGTACACGGCGGCCATGCGCTCCATCTCCACGCCGGACCGGAAGTAGCGGCGTGGCGTGATCTCCTCGTTGATCTCCACACTGCAGCCCATCTTGCTGAGGGCCAGCACGCGCTCCGCCGCCGTCAAGCTCACGTCGGTGTGGTCCGGTTCGGCCGCCAGCTTCTTCTGTTGGGGGTCAAAGGTTACCCGGGTCGGAGTTCAAAGTGTAACACAGGCCAACTTAGCAGTCAATGTAACCACAAGCGTCAGAGTATAGAAGAACATAATACATGTCCTTGTGGTAGTTTAGCATTTTCCTTCCACTGGATAAGGTTAGGATTTGACTAAGCATGGAGAGGACGGCCCTGTCAGCACAAGCACACCTCTTTCTACAGCTCAGGGCCCAAAACAACACATTTATCACTAACATTGCATCAGAACAGTGTCTACATGGGCAGAAAACCCCTAAGGCTAACAGCCTGACACAGCAACACTATCACCCCTAGCAGCAGTACTACTGTCATCAACTGAAATGCCAACGGCTAGGATCAGCATGAGCCGTCTCCCTCAGCAACCTCCCAGCCCTCTCCAAGCGGTCACATGACCAGGCAACATCAGCACTGTCATCTCTCACTAGGTCAGGTCAGCCAAAACAGGCGGGGGATGGAGGGGGCTGATCGAAAGCATTCATAGGTAGAACGGACGGCGCTATGCTAGTACACACTACCCTGATCAGCCCACCCCCACACTAATGAAAACATTACAGTACACACGGGACACTGCTGCCTCAGAGTTCTTTAAGGTTACTATTGACGTGGGAGTCTTATCAAGACTCCACTGGACTCTGCAGGGGGTAGTGACGAAGACTACGGGGGAAATGATTGTACTCTCGATGAAGGATCAGATTAAGACATCCTTTCGGCAGCGACAGTTGAAGCAGGCAGGAGTTCTCTCTCTTTGGAGGGCTCGATGATAGCATCTCCTTTGTCTAATCATCTATTCATGAGCAGAGGAAGTGTAAAGAGGCAAACATCCGCTCCATCCCATTCTCCCACCCCAGGATGGAGGGATGGCCCTGAATGGAGAGATGAGTCTGACAGAGCAGCTGAATACTAATGGGAGTGAGTCAGGGGAAACCGTTGGTGTGGATCCCCAGCCCACTAACCCATTCACTCTACAGAAGAAATCAATGCAGCCCACCCACACCCTTATCACCCCCTTCTACACAGAGGACGCCCATTCACTCCAGCTTTCCACCCACCTTCATATACTCAACTTGATCCCTACATTTCCTAAAGACAAGTGAACTCAAGCCCATCAACCTTACTCACCTCCCACCCACCCCACTCCACACACAGCCCATCACTCCCCCATCACCTCCCACCTCACACACAGCCCATCATCTCCCACTCCACACACAGCCCATCACCTCCCACCTCACATACAGCCCATCACTCCCCCCGTCACCTCCCACCTCTCACACTCCACACAAAGCCCATCACCTCCCACCTCACACACAGCCCATCACTCCCCCGTCATCTCCCACTCCACACACAGCCCATCACCTCCCACCTCACATACAGCCCATCACTCCCCCCGTCACCTCCCACCTCTCCCACTCCACACACAGCCCATCACTCCCCCCCGTCACCTCCCACCTCTCACACTCCACACAAAGCCCATCACTCCCCCGTCACCTCCCACCTCACACACAGCCCATCACTCCCCCCGTCACCTCCCACCTCACACACAGCCCATCACTCCCCCGTCACCTCCCACCTCACACACAGCCCATCACTCCCCCCGTCACCTCCCACCTCTCCCACTCCACACACAGCCCATCACTCCCCCCGTCACCTCCCACCTCTCCCACTCCACACACAGCCCATCACTCCCCCGTCACCTCCCACCTCTCCCACTCCACACACAGCCCATCACCCCCCCGTCACCTCCCACCTCTCCCACTCCACACACAGCCCATCACCAGCCCCGTCACCTCCCACCTCTCCCACTCCACACACAGCCCATCACCAGCCCCGTCACCTCCCACCTAACCCACATCTCTCCCCACTTTACCTCTAACCCCTTAAGGGGTGCACACTAGGTTCAGTTTGCGCCTAGCAGAACTCGGCTATGTGAAGTGAACGTATGTGCCTCGCATACTCCCTTAAAAGACAGTCGCTTGAAAAATTAGAAAAGCGCGGCAATAGTACTGTTTGTCCCTCTTGAGACGCCGTAGCCAGTTAACACTTCCTCAAAAATGTACTCAAATCTGTAATTAATTGACGTTCGTTCCGAAGAGGTTTCAGTAATTTTACAGCTAAGCTGTTTGTTGCAGTATTTCACAATGGAAAAAATGTGCATGAAAGAGAGTCGTCTCTCATTGAATGACAACAAACACTTATTTGAAGAATCCCTACTGTTGACCAATCACCACACTTCAGAATGCCTCAACAAACAAAGAAAAAATTTGGAGCATGAACAGCCGGAAAGAACCCTTTCTGAAGACCAAAGGGAACAAAAACATCACAAAATGTCATCATAATACATGCACGAAATGTTTAGGATGGGAAGCATACGGACGCATGTACCCCCGACTAACAAGACTCACCAGTGTGCTGAAGCTGAAGCCTTGCTCCATGGTGTCTTTAGACTGCAGGATCACAGGCTCCAATCTTCCCAAATGTGTCCACCTGTCATCTCCTGAGATGAAAGCCCACTGGAGAGGAGAGGAGAGAAATCTTAGCTCGGCTAATGGCCATGACTCTGTTGTGTAATGATGGCCGTGTGGTCGATCAGGTTCCCTCTCACTGAGAGATCGAGACATTAATGTTGTCCACAGAGACAGCTTACCCTTGGTAGGAGTTGATAAATTGATCAAGCTCTTGACTTAGAACACGACTTGCATTACAGTATGTAGTATTTTCAGCCAACAAGGATTTCTGTTGTTTCATAGCACGAGTCTCCAAGAGCAGCTGCTCAATCTTATTCTTACAGGTTCTTCAAAATAGAGTAACATACTTTAATGGCCTCCAAGAAAAGGTGGCATACTGTTGCTATGACAGCTTGTAACCAGGGAGCAAAATAGGGAGATTCATGGACATATTCTGCTGAGATTAAATCCTTTATCTATCACTATGATACTGCAACCGAATTGAAAGCAAGATGTTGCAATAAATCCAAACCCTTTCCATTTGTCAGTGACATTCTGGTTGATGCTGCCATGGAAACCCATCGTGTACAGTACACAATAGCAGCATGGTGTGAAATCTAGGTGTAATTAACACTGCCCAAGGCTGACTGCAATGTGAAAAAAAAGACTTCAAGTCAGTTCCTGTAAAATGTGTATATTTCTGCAGTTAACACGTGTATTTGATACAAAAATTTGATTTGAATTCTGAATTATTCCCCTAATTCATTTTCACGCCAACAAAGAAACGTGAAAATAAATGGCAAACAAGTCTCTTATAATCCAAAGTGTGCCCCAAATAGAAAAATTGACCCCTGTACTGAAAATAAAGAGTTTAGTTGAAGTCCAGACTCCAGAGAGTCTGATCAAAATGTCTCTTGTCTATCCTGTCATAAGCACTCATCATTCATGTGTGGAGTGTTTGCCAAGCTTTGGATTCCTACTTTCTCTTCAAGAAGCAGTAATGAATGCTCAAGCAGATGGGAACAACATTCACTGATTCAAATAGGATTTTTTTAACCAAATAGAATTACAGGAGACTTGACAGGCTTCAGTCACTAGCAGACAGGGTTGAATATTTTCCCAGTATTTTACAAATGTTCCATCCCTAGAATAAATCACTTTTCTCCCAGGTAATCCAGTAACACTGGAAGAGTCATTCAAAAGCATATACTGTAAATAGGCCCTTGTCTGGATTTGATTAGAGCTTTGATTGAAAATTCAAGTCTGATGCTACCTGCGCCTAATGAGCCATACATTACATACATTTTATGAGCCCTACATTAAAGACATGTAATGAGCCCAAAAAAGGCCAAATGACTGTGTTGTTATCCAATACACATACAGTACCAGTCAACATGACACACCAACTCATTCAAGGGTTTCTTTATTTTTACTATTTTCTACATTGTAGAATAATAGTGAAGAAATCAAAACTATGAAATAACACACGTGGAATCATATTGTAAACAAAAATTGTTAAACAAATCAAAAAATATATTTGATATATATATATAATCAAAGCAGCCACCCTTTGCCTAGATGACAGTTCTATATATTTTTGTGACGTGCGGTAACTCTTTGTGATTCTAAATCAATAGTTGTTTAGTGGTCCAAAAATGTTGGTAACATTAACTTGCTTGACCATGCTATAGGTCATGTAACTGTACATGCAATATGCTTTGTGGACTTCACTAGACAGAGGTTGCTATCTAGTTTTGTGATCAAACCAAAAAGGTGTGGTTGACTTTATTCTGCCACTGTGTCTTATTGTCTCTGCCTTTAGACCTTTAAATCATGGTCGCAAGGGATATCATTTAAAAGGTTATAACGTAACTATCACAACACAAATGTTATAATATGTCTTTTCTTTTGGCTTCCCCAGTGATTTACCCACACACCGCTACTGCATTCCCATCATTAATTAGCTAAATATAAGGCTAATACGGCATTGAACACATTCCCTGAAAAAAGGTAGGCTAGAACATCTATATATCAATCTAGAACAGGATTATCTATTTTGGATGAAATTTCAATGGAATTGACGAAGAGAGAGAAAGACTGAGACTGCTCGGCGTGCACTGATTTAAAGCAACAATAGTCGAGAAATGTTTTAAAAGTTTTTTTAAAATATATATATCTTTACAAAAAGAAAAAATAAGGTGACCCCTGAAAGTTAGATGGGTAAATTCGACATGCATTTGGTCTTTATATTATAGACTATGCTGCAGCAAATGTAGGCCTACCTGTCACAAGAAAAAAGGGTACCATGATGAGATAGATCTACATACATTGTGAACTACGCTCCAATCTGATATGGTCTGTCCCCACCCTGAGCGTTGATGATTCATCATGCAGAGACCGTAGAGAAGCCAGATTTAGACATTGCATATAATTTAAACAGTTCCATTTCACTCCATGCTGTTTATATAAATAATTTTATAGAATTTACCGGGTTTCTCACAGTTATTTATCCCGGGAAAAGGGAGTGGTTTTAGGTGGTAAATCCCGGTAACCATGTTCCCGCCATTCAACCCTACTAGCAGATTATGAATACAGCATGATATTGATTTGGCTTTCTAACTACAAACCCAATCAGGAAACTAAGGTGTACTACTCTTAGTGCTATTGTTGACAGTAATTTCTGTACTGTTTTCTGTGGTACGGTACAGTAACGACAACAAACCAACATAATGAAGTGTTGCTTGAGAATGGAAAGGCATTGAAAGCTAAAAGTTATTTTACAACTTACCTAAAAATGACATGTCAATATTCCAGGGAACTACTGAACACATTTGATTGAAATGCCCTATTAACATTGCCCTACTAAGGGACTTCGCAATCATGAGTCTTTCCTTCAAAATGCACCATTCAAAAATGGTAGGCATTTTTTAAAATATGACTTGCAAACAGTGCAGATTCAGGAACCCCCCCCCCCCCAAAAAAAATACAAATGAATGTGGTTGCATTGTAGGCAGTCTACTGTATGAGTCACAGTACTATCATTTGGATAAATTGTCCATTAAACCAGTATCTAATATCCATTATAACGTTATCTTAAATTATTTTAATAACAAACATCAGTGAATTTATAGATATAGCGTATGTAAGTAAGTATTCTCTGAAACAAAATAAAACAGTTGAAAACAGTGTAACTTCCGCTCTCTCAACTGTGTTTCCTGTATTCTTTGGTAAACTGATGCACCTGTCACTAGCCGTTACAGTAGTACAACGTCCTCTTTTGATAGCCATGTGTATCAAAATAAATGTACATTTTTAAATCACACCCTACATGTCAACGCTAGGAACGTGTCTCATCAACAACATTGTATCTGTACAATGGCGTCGATCATCCCTTGAGCTACAGTGAACTTGTAATTTCAGATTCCATGTTGCAACCTCATGTTTGTGATTTAAAATAAATTCCTGGACATTTCACAGCTTTCACAGCAACATCAGGAGATTTAAGAGGGGGGCTTATGAATGAGACTAACTTAATCAAACTACTGCGTGTAAATTCAGGAAAATAATAGAAGCTATTTGATTTAAACAGCTTAACGTGCAGTAAACTGATCAACCATGTAAATAGGTGAAAACGCTTACCAGTGTATTTACCCGCGTCTAATGCCCATACTCGTGTGTCTCTGTCGTCACGTGGCACATGCTAGAATTGAGTGCGAAAACAGGCGTCAATAAATCACTGTTCTCTTATCCAAACCTCGCCGATTTAGCTTTTATACAGTAACCTACTTCATGAAGTCATTGTTCAAAAAGAAAAAGGATAGAAAGAGCGACAGTTTACCAGCGATAAAATGGCTGAAAGCGGTCTTTCAAATCCAATGTCCAATAAGGCGAGAGAGATTGTTATCCAGTCCACCTACTATAGCATCGGCGATGTGGTGTTGGTGGTGGTGGCAGCAGCGGCGGTCTCTATGAAGTGATGTGTGGAGGGGAATCCAGTCCACTGGTGGACAAAAGAGAAAATGCTCTACAGTTGCGACACATGCGGCATCATTTGCATCCTATAATTTACAAGAATATTCATGCATCCTGTAATTAAAAAAAAGATTGTTCATGGTGCACACCACAGATGCGTTTGTCTTGACACATTGCATATTAAAGTGGGGAAAATTATAAATAAAAAAATCTAAAGGCTGCCCAACAAGAAGATATTTCGATGGAAGCCCATTCAGCTACCCACATTTATTTGAATGTGGAAGCTATTTAAAAATGTTCGAGATGCACTCTTAACATTTCGTGATACTAAGCCTTGCCTCGCAGCGAAACATTTCACTGGCTTACTTAAACAAATGTGGTTTCTAATGACAATTGAGATGTACAAACTATGGCATAAGGAGACGACATGCGGATAAGAGGCAATCTGTAATTTCGATTAAGACAATGAGCGAGCTTGGACAAACGTATAACTATTTGTTCAGCACTTTTGAAATGTACAGCGACAGAATTCATAATATGGGCCGTACTTAGTGTTCTCCCTGTACACCAAGTCAGAACAGTAGGCAAAATGAAGAGGTGAAAATAGACCAAATTATTAGGGTGTTTCACATGGGCTACTAACAGCTTACTACACAACGTACACTTAGTATTGTTTTCAGTATACAGTATACATTGGGGCGGCTGCTTAGCCTAGTGGTTAGAGCGTTGGACTAGTAACTGAAAGGTTGCAAGTTTGAATCCCCAAGCTGACAAGGTAGAACGTCAGTGATATTCAGGCCGTAGCTCTAGAAAGAGGCCCGAGTTCCAGATTTATAATTCTGAGTTGGATGAAAGTTCAAAATGCATTTTCCCAGTCGTAGCTTGTTTTTTCCCCGAGGTCCCAGTTGTCTTGAACTCACTAAAGTCCGATTTTGCAGTTCCGAGTTAACGGTTGTTTTGAGCTTCATTGACAGCATGGCCAACGTTGAATGTTTATCATTTTAAACTAGGAAAAGAGACCCTTAATCATAGACTTGGAACCACACAGTCACTCCACTGAATAGCAGGTTGATTGCTTTGCAATGCTTGCAGTTAGCCACTGAATCCTTCCAAACCACTCATTGTTGAATTTGTGATGTCCAAGTTGTTGTGTAATGTTTATGTCCATTAGCCGATGAGCACCAATATGTTTTATCTACACTTTCTCTTCATTACTTCCCTTCACATGACAAGGATAAAAAGGATTTGTCAGTAGATTTTCGATTCATGATGACTGCTAGCTAAGATTTTGAAAGTATGATGTTAATATGATCAGCCCAATCAAATATGCTGTAGATATAACGTGATTTGAAGTTGTTTTATCTGTGGCCAATGACCTTGAGCCTTCTTGGATGGGTACTTCTAATGTAACTCTATGGCAGTACCCAAGGGGCTTTAATTTTCGAGCTCTACCCTTAGACTTGGCGGTGACGTAGTGTCCCCATGAGTGACAGAACACTGAGCCAATCACGGCGCACCACTCCGTATTTTCTGATGGCTTGCCCCTCCACCACAGAAAGCACTGAGCTAGGCTGAAACATTTTTTTTGAGCTGTCTTACTCAAGAAAACAAAAAAGAGACCATGTTTGTATGTAGCTTTATTAACTCAATTCTATATATTTTTTTTTTTACATTGTTTGCAAACTGATATGTGACACAATGCCAAAATAACATGCATTTTAAAAACATTTTTAAATGTGGGCGCCACTGACCAAATCAGGTGAACTAGTTCAGGGCTAAAACAAAATTGTAAAACATCTAGGGTTCCCCGACGAGAGGTTTGACGCATAGAAAAACTAGCTAGATATATATGATGTATACAGACGTATGTATATCATCTGTGTAGGCCTTTGCATCTGTAATTAAAAAGTTACTCATACAGTATGTCATCACTATTGTGTTGATGTATTAATTCCAGTCAATAATTTTGGATTGATAAGGTCTAGAACATAAAACAAAATTTGATCACATTCACATGATCTCTTAACACAAATAAATAAGCCTATTTTAGGCTATAAAATGCAGTACATAGCTTAGGCTATGAATACATGATGTTACCGCTTCGTTTCCACTGGCCAGAGTGGGTCAGAGCGCAGAGGGTTTCTCTAGCCTACCTGCAGCTGTGGTTGTTATCGGTAGGCTATAGCTGATCAGATTAATTGTGGACGAGTTGACAATGCTTGAGGCAAAGCAGTCTAAACAACCGTACTTTGTCCCTCATTTTCAACACAACGTGGATAGATGGAAATCACCACATAATGCTACAAATGAAAAGAGATTGCAGAGGCCAGTATGCTGCAAATACTGCTTCCAAAATAAGTTGTTTTTACTGCAGTAATTTTGCCGTGTAATTGGAGATACAGTGCAGTATAACTGCAATAGCAGTAGTAGGCCTACACCAAGTTATTCCACAATTACTGGGTTCAAAATACCACAGTAGACTGCAGTTAGGCCTTAACACAAAGTGCTTACCCACAATTGTTGCCTGGTCTTGTTAAAATTGGCATCGCAATAGCTTTCAACTGTAGCCTAATACGGTTTGTGTAGGCAAACGTATCTTCCTGAAAAGGTCCTTAGACACACCTAAAAATAAAAAAAGTGACGTTCTATGGTAATGACTCAAACAAGCCACACCCTACAGTAGATGCGTTACTGGCGGGGAACCAGATGATGAATCTGATAGGTGCGTAACTGAAAAATGAATAAATCGGCTGTGGAAATATTAGACTACCTCTGAAATGTGAACTTGACTGGCTTCTAAAAATAAAAGTAAAGTGTTTTATTTTAGCGGAGAAAGTATTTTGTCACTGAAGAAGAGGCGACATGGGGATAGTGTATTCAGAGGTGAGCTGTCATTTAAACACGTTTATTGGGAACGTTTTTTAATCTGTGTGTAGTTGTTTAGTCTCTGAGAAAGTTTTAGTAGGATGCCTCTCAATACAAAGCAAAGCAGCATGTGGATTGCTAGGTGTAGCCAGGTAGATGCAATTTCTCGCAGCTGAGTAGCACTACCTGTAGCCCAGGGTTCTCCAACCCTGTTCCTGGAGCTCTACCCTCCTGTAGGTTTTCACTCCAACCCCAGTTGTCACTAACCTGATTCACTTTGTAAACCTGCTAATTATTAGAATCGGGTGCGCTAAATTGGGTTTTGAATGAAAACCTACATGGTGGTAGCGCTCCAGGAACTAGCCTTTACGATATTTAAAGCACTATTCGGGCAACTTTATCGTTGTCTCGAGTAAAAAGGGTGAAAGAAAATCACAAAACCAGTTAATTTCGTGCAAACCACATTCCAGTGAAAAGCAGATGTCGGGAATCGCAGATGGGTGCAGTCGTTGCGTCATATAGCCGACTAACCTGGTTTACTTAATAAATTCACTGCTAAATTATAATGAATAAACATAACACATCATGTACTTCCATAATGAATTGTATGTAGAACATGATAGATAGCAGCCTACACTTACAAAACATTTGGAGAGGAAGGAAAAATAAATAAGTCAAACACTTTTCATAATACCAGAAAGACTTTCATCATTTCCTACATTCACTTTTATTGTAAATAAGAATATCTATTTCTAAACACTTCTACATGAATGTTGGATGCTGCCATGATTATGGATAATCCTGAAGGAATTGTGAGTAATGATGAGTGAGAAAATTATAGACACACAAATATCATACCCCTTGAAAAATGCTAAGCTATTTTATTAGTGTAGGTGGTGCGATGTTAGCATGTTTTGGGGTTATGATGTTTGTGCATCTGTAACTTTCTCACTCATAATTTTTCACAGTTAATTCAGGATTATCTGTTATCATGTTAGCATCCACATTAATGTAGAAGTATTTAGAAACATATTATATTCTTATTTACAATAAATGTTACTCCAAAATGACACAATACATTATTTACCATTAATTTCTATTGGGCACAAAATAATCTGAAACACAACCAAAACAAACTGCAATTGCTTCCAAACAAATTTGTAGAGTCACAACCTTGATGTCCTCATTGCATGCTGTGAATGTGAGACCAAATACTCAACATTTTACTACTTTAATACACATACATATGTCCCAATACTTTTGCGCCCCTAAAATGGGGGACTATGTACAAAAAGTGCTGTAATTTCTAAACGGTTCACCCGATATGGATGAAATTACACTCAAAAATGGAAGTTTACAGTCTGCACTGTAACTTCATAGTCATTGTTTGATTTAAAATCCAAACTTTTGGAGTATAGAGCCATAAGAAGAAAAAATGCTTCACTGTCTCAATAATTACGGGTGGCACTGTAAATCATATCACTGTAATTCATATCATAGGCTTAATGGTACTGTAGAGCTCCGTCCTGCCCCTATGGGTCCACCGCCCTACAGCGCCCCAACCCAACACACCCCACTCAGCTTTAGGATCTTAGTGAAACATTCATAATTGGTTCCAGGTGTGTTAGGCCAAGGCCAGAGTGACAACCAACAGACCCCCATTGCCAGGACTGAGCAGCCCAGCAGGGATTGGGATCTCCCATGACGTGGGCATGTTTTCAATACAGACTCCTTTTGTTACACAGTATTCCAAATAAGACATCCAAACTGTATGAAAGTTGCACAGTATACCCTTAATCTGGAAATAAATCAAATCTATTGATACATAACTTGACATTACTGTCAACCATTGTGACATTGTGGGAGGATAACCAACCTTCGAATTAATGGCAATGCCGCTATAAATTGTAGGTTACACAGTTTCTTCTGATAAGTCTACCGTATCAACATTTCCTAGCAAAGAAAAACCTGGGAGAAGGGAGAGTTTGTAGACATGCTGAGATAAAGAACTTACTCTTTGCCAGAATTCAGCCAGCCCTCACAACACATTGAAATATGTCCCCTTTTGTGTTTTACACCTCCAGCAGAGGTATTGCATTTCTGAATGCATGATATTCAGTTCCACTGACATATAGTATGTTCTATGGATGGCCTTTAAATGCAGTAATTGATGTCTGAGATTATATGAACAGACTGAGCATTAAATCAAATCTGTATCCATTCATCATCATCCATAGTGTCTCCCAGGTCTTCCTCATATTTTTGTTTTACATGTTTAGTGTCATTAGGAAAAGCCTCTTATCAACCCTTGGTAGAGTTTGTAAATCAACTTAAGGTTTGTCAGACGGCCTTAAAATAACTTCAATCTTTGAAGCTTCTGGCTTGTCCAGTGTTTGCTGCACCGAGAGAATAAAGTGTTGCATCTGTAAAAATACACCTGAGCTCCATAGACTGGTCTTCCCTGGCTGTCTGACCCTGCTGTCACCATTTAATCGTGCTAAGATATGATGAGCATAGTGTTTTCTACTGAGTCTCCTCCATGACACTGAAGCCTGTAGAGCTGTTAAACACCGTGTCAGTGTGAAAAGTAGGGAATTATTTACATTTACATTTAAGTCATTTAGCAGACGCTCTTATCCAGAGCGACTTACAAGAATTATGTAGGAAAACTGACAGACCAATTACGTTACATTTCTATACTGACTGTGATTGAGGATAAAAATAATATATAACGTTAGCCAACTTTTGGCTAGCTCTATGGTACATCAACTGGCGAAAACGAGCCAAGTTAATTTACTTCTGTTAAAACGGTACAAAACAAAAGCTACAAAACATTTCCATACACACAACAACTGTTAGATACTGCTACCTGACAAATAGCTAGAGGCTAGAGCTGAACTGGCTGTGGTAGCTAGTTACTAGCTAGCTAGCTTTTTCATTCACTTAAGATATAACTTGAGTTGAGGGGATCAAACATTAGCTAATGTTACATGTCAGTTACACTACTAGCTCAGCACTGGGATTTTCTTTTTCTTTTAAGTCGAACAGCAGTTACCTTGCCAGCTACATCAGTTAAATAAAAAGTAGTCATTTTCTGTTCTACTTGCTTTTACAACTCGGAGAAAAAACATAACACACATAGACAACAGCTGCCTCTGTTCGCACGCTCTGTGGTGTCCACGCGGCCCTAAATCTAGTTGGCTGAAACCACCAAACAGCCTAGCCGACCGCTCTGAGGCATCCGCATGGTCCTAAAGCACACTGATGCCGCTTTTTGTATCACAGTGCAATGATAAAACTGGAGGGGGGGGGGGCAAAAATGCAATTTCACTATTTGTGATGGTCATGTGAAAGTTGCACCTCTGCGACGGGGTCTCCTACAGATGCATTGTCTTGTTAAAGGGCAGTGTTGGCCATACCCATATAAGCTATGATATTTCACTAGCCATCTGACAGAAACCGGAGGTGACCTGTATTTGACCGCTCTCGGGTGTCATCTGTGTTTTTTAAAGAATGTGACCTAAGAAGGGGCTGGCCGGTTGTCTCACAGTTATAACTGAAGTGAGACAGGATTGACCTGTTTTGCTGCTCATCTTATCTGCCACTGGCTACAGAAGGGTTCCTTCTCAGTACGGCAGTAGGCTCACTTACCGTATCTGATGTTGGCATTGTTTCGTTGTTGGTTTGTTTATCCTTTAATAAACCCTTGACCCAGGTGTGAAATCAAGACTAATCAACATGCATTGATTTACCATACGTAGTAAAGTGGCTGTTCCACTGGATGTCATAAGGTGAATGCACCAATTTGTAAGTCGCTCTAGATAAGAGCTTCTGCTAAATGACTTAAATGTTAAATGTAAATGTAAATGCATGAACTGGTTTATGAAGTTACTTTACATGCTACCATTTGCTTATTTCCGCAGCCCATTTGCCAAGCTGCCTACGATGACGACCTTCAAAAGGTGTACCACATTCTAAAAGAGGATGCCAAGACTTTAAATGTTCAAGATGAGGAATCTGGCGATACACCAATCATAGCTGCCTGCAGACGTGGAAACATCAGAATGGTCAAGTACCTTTTGGACCTGAAGGCAGATGTAGCTATAAGGAACAAGGTAGTGGAAATGCAGTTCTGAGACATTTGGACAGTAGTTGTGTAACTTTTATTTATGCTTGTTTCTATGACTACCAAATACACAAACAGTAGTTATTATTTACTATGTAATTTATATGTAAATATTAGATAAAAAGGATACTATCAGACCAAGTGTGACCTTTACTTCAATGTTTGTCGGAATCTACAATGGAAATGAGAATGTTCCTCGACTAGGTGATGCAATTGAATAAACAATACAGAAATATGTTAGTGTTATCAAAACTGTGCGTCTTGTGAAATGTGTGGCACTGATCCATGCTCTCTCCCTGTCTGCCTGTAGAAACAGAGGACATGTTTGCACTATGCTGCAAAGAGGACCTTTTCCTTCTTGGATTACCTGATGATCACTATCCTCATGCCAATTCTGTTGATTGGATACCTAATTCTGGTAGGATATACTTTGAACCGCTGACCTTAGAATACAGTGGGGCAAAGTCTTAAGTCTCCCATCAGCCATGGCTCCCAGACCAGCCACACCAACTACACTGTAAGAGCATTAGGAAAGTGTTGTTGGTCCCTGTGTTATAAACATTCCTCCTTTCAACAGGAAGACAAGCAAAGGAAGAATGTGAAATTAATGAATCTGGTTCTGAGCACTAAAGTGGAGGTTGACGCAGTGGACTATGTGAGTACTGAGATGAAGTATATAGTTGTAATATTAGAATGATGAGCTAATTGATCATTGTGTGTGACTTATTTGACCTTTGTGTTCACTGTGTATTTCAGCAGGGAAACACTGGTCTTCACTATGTCTGTCAGAGGAAGAGTCAGACTCGTTCCACTGTTACTGGAGAAAAAGGCAGACGTTTCTATTATAAACAAAGTAGGTGTGAGGTCACTTTTGCAAAGTGCATTATGTTAAGCTTACTAATCTATTCTCTAACCTCCGATGCCTCTGATAAAGCATAAGAGGAGCCTCTGATAAAGCATAAGAGGACATTTGTTACTATTTCACTAAGCTTTGGTGGTAACAATGTATTATCCTGTCCTTTAGGATGATGAGACCCCACTGGATATAGCAAGGAGACTGCAGTTCAAGAAGATTGTTACAATGCTGAAAAAGCCTGACTGAAGGGGGGGGGGGCTTGCAGACGATGGAGAATTTTTCACCATGGCAACATCACCTTCTCGTTGGGCGTCTTTTGTCTGACGGAGGAAGGATCTCTGTTCATATGTATACGATCTATGCTTCGTATTCAACACTTTATCCTCAGCTCTCTAGCAACCATTCGTTAAGGTTCATACCAATATAAATGGCCAAGAAATTGTTTTTAGATCGTTTTTTAGTCTCGTGGTTGAACCTCCTTGAAATATGACATTAATTGAATTTATACTATGCGTCTCAAAATATTTGTATATTGTATAATATATGTAAATTAGAAACGGATGAGTTCCTGGTTTTGATATTGTACATAGGAGTAAGTGAATTTAAACATTGTTACAGATTAAAGCATTCTATGTATAGATACTCCGTTTCTTAAGCACTTGTCAATAAATTGAATTGTATAACAGATGTAATACCTTTTTATTGAGTAGTTGGATACATGAATTAAAAAGCAGCATACATAAGTGTTCTAACACAACGGAAGTAGAAAATGAATGAACAAACATGTCAGTCATTCTTTGGTCGGCACCCTTCCTTACCTAAGATCCAATAAAAATACTTCAGCTATGTAACAAAATGACAAGTATCAGTAGGGACAGGTAAACCCAAATTGAATGTGTTTGATGAAAAAAAAAGGCACAGCAACATTAACCAACACAACAACACAAAGTCCTAGTGATGACAGTTTGAAAAGAGCAAGTTCTGTAGAGAGAGGTATTGTATGTTGAACTGGACCCTGGACCTTTCATGATAATGTACCAATAACTTAAGCTACATTCATAACCTGCATCTCACGGAGGATTATAACCTGTAATGTTTGTTACTAGTATATTTTCACTGACCTGGGACATTCTTAAATGCCGGCAGGTAGCCTAGTGGTTAGAGTTGGGCCATTCAGCGAAAGGTTGCTGGATCTAATCCCCGAGCTGACAAGGTAAAAATCTGTTGTTCTGCCCCTGAACAAGGCAGTTAACCCACTGTTCCCCAGTAGGCCGTCATTGTAAATAAGAATTAGTTCTTAACTGATTTGCCTAGTTAAAGGTTAAATTATTTTGTTTTAAAAACATCTAAAATCCATTCAAGTGTTCTGAAAGAGGACAGTGGTAGTAAAATCACAAAATAGAGGATTCCTCACAACACTGAATCCTAAACTCACAGCTTGTTTTCCTCACCATCCCAATTTAGAGGTACATGATTATTGCTCCTTGAGAGCATGGCTTACTCAAACACACGCAAAGACTCGCTTTTACACATGCTTAGTCAAACACACAAAGTGCACAAACGTGTGTACTCACTCGCACACAGGCACTGCGATATGTCTCCCAATGTGTTTCAGATACAGTATTAAAATCGCTTCTGCTAGTGTGCTGAGAGCGGAGGTTAAAACTGGCCATATTTCTCCCTGTCAATCCACTGTTCACACCAAGTCCTGCTGACTCATCAGTTTGATTATCTCACTGTACATCTCCTGGGGGGCATCCAGACCCCAGATGAAGTCCAGGTGTTCCCAGTGCTCGATGTGGCGGTGGTACACCAGGTTGGGGACCTGGGTGAGCAGCACGGCAACGTCCTTAGGGTCAGCCAGGGTGTCGTGACCCCCGGACCACAGGGCCGTAGGCACCTTCATGTTCTGGATGTTGTACAGCGGGGGGGTCGACTGGAGGGGGGCGGCAGACAAGAATGGACTAGATGTCAGCTAAAGGCATCGATTGACCAATAGGGAACACTGGATATGGACCAGTAAAGAGGTGAGAGCTTCTGAAAGCATTGGAAAACAACTTCAGTGTGAAGTGGTGTGTGTGTGTGTGTGTGTGTGTGTGTGTGTGTGTGTGTGTGTGTGTGTGTTTTGACTGACTAATGAGCTCTGAGCTGGCCTTACCTGGTTATAGTGAGCCATGTTCCCTGCTCTCCCATAGTCATAGGACATCAGCTTTCCACCATGCACTGCCTGTAAAAAGAATACACATCACAAATACCTGGACTCTAGGTAGCTGAACACGTGGTGGTCCTGGATGTAAAGGTAGAATCTCTTAACCCAGAAGTAAAATCGTACGGAATTTGGTCAGCTGCATGATCAACTTCTGTGTTCATACATGTTAGAAATTGACAAAATCTCCACCCTCGCAAAAGACATGTGCAAAGCAGTTCAAGCACCACCCAATCCTGATACGTCCAAATAACCAGTGACAAAAAAAACTCAAATGTAACCAATGCTGCTCATCATCTCACGGATCCTATTCAGTCCCGCAGATCCTTCAGTCGACAAACAGAATCTGCCCACGGGAGAGTACTATGTGCACCAAGTCCAACAGTAGGTAACCTTCAGTGAAGTTCAAATTGTCTTTGGTAAATCTGGGATTGACTTTTACTCAAGGTTCATTCATTTCAACACCACTGAATCGTTGAGTGGGGAAAATGGGCGTGTTTAAGTCAATAAGTCTGTGCGCAGCAGGAATGTCTGTGCCGCTCCTTTTCACACAGCAGGAATGTCTGTGCCGCTCCTTTTCACACAGCGGAATGTCTGTGCCGCTCCTTTTCACCCAGCAGGAATGTCTGTGCCGCTCCTTTTCACACAGCGGAATGTCTGTGCCGCTCCTTTTCACACAGCGGAATGTCTGTGCCGCTCCTTTTCACACAGCAGGAATGTCTGTGCCGCTCCTTTTCACACAGCAGGAATGTCTGTGCCGCTCCTTTTCACCCAGCAGGAATGTCTGTGCCGCTCCTTTTCACACAGCGGAATGTCTGTGCCGCTCCTTTTCACCCAGCAGGAATGTCTGTGCCGCTCCTTTTCACCCAGCAGGAATGTCTGTGCCGCTCCTTTTCACACAGCAGGAATGTCTGTGCCGCTCCTTTTCACACAGCAGGAATGTCTGTGCCGCTCCTTTTCACACAGCGGAATGTCTGTGCCGCTCCTTTTCACACAGCGGAATGTCTGTGCCGCTCCTTTTCACCCAGCGGAATGTCTGTGCCGCTCCTTTTCACGCAGCGGAATGTCTGTGCCGCTCCTTTTCACGCAGCGGAATGTCTGTGCCGCTCCTTTTCACGCAGCGGAATGTCTGTGCCGCTCCTTTTCACGCAGCGGAATGTCTGTGCCGCTCCTTTTCACGCAGCGGAATGTCTGTGCCGCTCCTTTTCACGCAGCGGAATGTCTGTGCCGCTCCTTTTCACGCAGCGGAATGTCTGTGCCGCTCCTTTTCACGCAGCGGAATGTCTGTGCCGCTCCTTTTCACGCAGCGGAATGTCTGTGCCGCTCCTTTTCACGCAGCGGAATGTCTGTGCCGCTCCTTTTCACGCAGCAGGAATGTCTGTGCCGCTCCTTTTCACGCAGCAGGAATGTCTGTGCCGCTCCTTTTCACGCAGCAGGAATGTCTTTGCCGCTCCTTTTCACGCAGCGGAATGTCTGTGCCGCTCCTTTTCACCCAGCAGGAATGTCTGTGCCGCTCCTTTTCACGCAGCAGGAATGTCTGTGCCGCTCCTTTTCACGCAGCGGAATGTCTGTGCCGCTCCTTTTCACGCAGCGGAATGTCTGTGCCGCTCCTTTTCACGCAGCGGAATGTCTGTGCCGCTCCTTTTCACGCAGCGGAATGTCTGTGCCGCTCCTTTTCACGCAGCGGAATGTCTGTGCCGCTCCTTTTCACGCAGCGGAATGTCTGTGCCGCTCCTTTTCACGCAGCGGAATGTCTGTGCCGCTCCTTTTCACGCAGCGGAATGTCTGTGCCGCTCCTTTTCACGCAGCGGAATGTCTGTGCCGCTCCTTTTCACACAGCGGAATGTCTGTGCCGCTCCTTTTCTCACAGAGGAATGTCTGTGCCGCTCCTTTTCTCACAGAGGAATGTCTGTGCCGCTCCTTTTCACACAGCGGAATGTCTGTGCCGCTCCTTTTCACACAGCGGAATGTCTGTGCCGCTCCTTTTCACACAGCGGAATGTCTGTGCCGCTCCTTTTCACACAGCGGAATGTCTGTGCCGCTCCTTTTCACACAGCAGGAATGTCTGTGCCGCTCCTTTTCACACAGCGGAATGTCTGTGCCGCTCCTTTTCACACAGCGGAATGTCTGTGCCGCTCCTTTTCACACAGCGGAATGTCTGTGCCGCTCCTTTTCACACAGCGGAATGTCTGTGCCGCTCCTTTTCACACAGCGGAATGTCTGTGCCGCTCCTTTTCACACAGCGGAATGTCTGTGCCGCTCCTTTTCACACAGCGGAATGTCTGTGCCGCTCCTTTTCACACAGCGGAATGTCTGTGCCGCTCCTTTTCACACAGCGGAATGTCTGTGCCGCTCCTTTTCACACAGCGGAATGTCTGTGCCGCTCCTTTTCACACAGCGGAATGTCGATGATAGTTGACTTGGGTGTGAAACTGTGTCATAAACAGGGTGAAGTAATAATGTATGACACAGAAACATTGAGGAATAATTTATCAACGTCTTTGAGATCATCTATTTATGTCCCGAGCGTCTGTTTTTGCTCAGTTGCTTGTGAAATCAGTGTCGGTTTGACATAAATAATAACTCCCCTGCATCAAAAAGTATCTGGGAAATTAAATTTGCAAACATGAAAATAAAAGCGAAAATCTCCTCTGACATATCCCCCTTCATAATGTAACGGTTTCTATGAATGCCTCTGTTGTAAGCAATGAACAGACGAGCCGTGCATCCTGAATGGGGGAGGACTAGGGTTGTGAAGGGAAGGTACAGTGCCTTTGGAAAGTATTCAGACCCCTTCCCCTTTTCCACATTTTGTTATGTTACAGCCTTATTCTAAAATGTAATAAATATTTTTTTTCCCTCAATGTACACACAATACACCATCATGACAAAGCGAAAACATGTTTTTAGAAATGTTTGCAAATAAAAAATAAAAATACCTTATTTACTTAAGTATTCAGACCCTTTGCTATAAGGCTTGAAATTGAGCACAGTTGCATCTTATTTCCATTGGTCATCCTTGATGTTTCTACAACTTGATTGGAGTCCACCTGTGATAAATTCAATTGACTGGACATGATTTGGAAAGGCACACACCTGGGCTACTGAGTGGCGCAGCGGTCTAAGGCACTGCATCTCAGTGCTAGAGGCGTGATTCCAGGCTGTACCATAGGGCGGCGCACAATTGGCCCAGCGTCGTCTGGGTTAGGGTGTGGCTGGGGTAGGCCGTCATTATAAATAAGAATTTGTTCTCAACGGACTTAAATAAAGGTTAAATAAAATAAATAAAAAGTCTATATAAGGTCCCACAGTTGACAGTGCATGTCAGAGCAAAAACCAAGCCATGAGGGCAAAGGAATTGTCCATAGAGCTCTGAGACAGGATTGTGTCGAGGCACAAATCTTGGTAAGGGTACCGAAACATTTCTGCAGCATTGAAGGTACCCAAGAACACAGTAGCCTGCATCATTCTTAAATGGAAGAAGTTTGGAACCACCAACTCTTCCTAGAGCTGGTCTCCTCGCCAAACTGAGCAATCAGGGGAAAGGGACTTGGAAAGGGAGGTAACCAAGAACCCGATGGTCACTCTGATAGATCTCCAAAGTTCCTCTGTGGAGATGGGAGAACCTTCCAGAAGGACAACCATCTCTGCAGCATTCCACCAATCAGGCCTTTATGATAGAGTGGCCAGATGGAAGCCACTCCTCTGTAAAAGGCACATGACCGGCTGCTTGAAGTTTTCCAAAAGGCACCTAAAGACTCTAGGACCATGAGAAACAAGATTCTCTGGTCTGAGGAAACAAAGACTAAACTCTTTGGCCTGAATGCCACGTCTGGAAGGAAAACCTGGCACCATCCCTACGGTGATACATGGTGGTGGCAGCATCATGCTGTGGGGATGTTTTTTAGCAGCAGGGACTGGGAGACTAGTCAGGATTGAGGGAAGGATGAATGGAGCAAAGTACAGAGATCCTTGATGAAAACCTGCTCCAGAAGCCTCAGGACCTCAGACTGGGGTGAAGGTTCACCTTCCAACAGGACAACAATGCTAAACACACAGCCAAGACCACTCAGGAGTGGCTTAGGGATAAGTCTCTGAATGTCCTTGAGTGGCCCAGCCAGAGCCTGGACTTGAACCCAATCAAACATCTCTGGAGAGACCTGAAAATAGCTGTACAGCGACGCTCCCCATTCAACCTGGCAGAGCTTGAGAGGATCTGCAGAGAAGAATGGGAGAAACTCCCCAAATACAGGTGCTTCAACAAAGTACTGAGAAAAGGGTCTGAATACTTATGTAAATGTAATAATTTTTTTATTTCTATGAATTAGCAACAAAAAAAACAAATAAAATCCTGTTCTTGCTTTGTCATTATGGGGTATTGTGTGTCGTTTGATGATGGGAAAAAAACAATTTATTCAATTTTAGAATAAGTCTGTAACATAACAAAATGGGGAAAAAGTCAAGGGGTCTAAATACTTTCCCAAATGCACGGTATATAACTGGAAACCTGGAAACAACCAGAATTTGTGTAACTTTCAAGGTATTTTTGGGTACTTCCGATTATCACATATGTCTGTAATTATCTCAAATCAAATCGAATGTTATTTGTCACATACACATGGTTAGCCGATGTTAGTGCGAGTGTAGCGAAATGCTTGTGCTTCTAGTTCCGACAATGCAGTAATAACCAACAAGTAATCTAGCTAACAATTCCAAAACTACTACCTTATAGACACAAGTGTAAGGGGATAAAGAATATGTACATAAAGATATATGAATGAGTGATGGTACAGAGCGGCATAGGCAAGATACAGTAGATGGTATTGAGTGCAGTATATACACATATGAGATGAGTATGTAAACAAAGTGGCTATCTCAGGCCTTATCACATGTACAATATATAAAATAAGATGATTTTAAAATGAAAAAGAATGACAAAGTGGAACATTTCTATATAATTGTATTTATTTTACTATGTCAACATGTCTTTGTTTTAAATGTTTTGGAGCCAAACTGTAGTTTGAATATTTGCATAGTTAATAAAAACCTAATGCTATTGTTGATAAGATGCTTTTAAAAAATTATTTAGGCTATTTTCTCTGGAAACATAGTCTATCCACTAGAAACTCATGGACAATATGGACACATATATATGAAAACGAGTATATATGAAAATGAAGACTATATATAAAATGTACAAAAATAAGTTATTCAAGTATAAATTACCAAAGATACCATAGATTCAAGTAACTTTGGTAAATTACCTGTAGCCAAGCAACCCTAGTGTGGACGGAGTGGAGGCTTGGGGGTTGGAGGGGAGAGGATGGGGAGGGAATAGAGGGATTGGTAAGGGAGGATATGAGATGTGTAAAAGGGAAAGGAACATCAAAGGCACCCAGACAGGGGGATCAGAGCAGGGTGTTGTGAGTAAAGTCTGCCCGGGAGACTCAGTCAGTCGGGGAGTACATCTGACTGCAGATGTGAACTTAATCCAAAGCTGTGTCTGCTCTGATCCCTCTGGTCTTTGACTGGACGTCTTACTTCCACGGCTCAGTAAATGTATTGGAGCTATTAGAACAGCGTGGTTTAAGAAGAGCAAACTCATTCTCCATTCAGACTGTGCTGCCTGCACGCCAGCCTTCCTGGATATATAGGTTGCATCTAGAGTAGGCCTACATGACAGTTTTAACAAACAGGGGCTGGATGTATAGGTTTGAAGAAGTGAGGTGAATCATATTGGATCCAGGGTGTTTTGATAGGCTCTCATCAGGTATGTTCTTACCTGAGACCAGTGAATCATGTTCTGCACTGAGGTCCCTGCTGGGCAGTGGGAGGTGTACACAGGTGTGCGAGTCTGGACAAAAAACAAATAAATATAGAAATAAACATCTTCCCCCATCTTCATTCATACCTATAGAATTGGCTTGAGGAATATAGATTTAAGGAAGTCTACAACAGTAATACTGTACAATAATAAACAAATAAAAAAGCGATAACCAAAATGTGAGAGCCGTGGAGACGCACCATGTTGAGGTTCAGCTCGTCGAAGCCACAGAGGATGAAGAAGAGGTTCCCACACAGCTCACTAAGAGGTTTCTTATTGCAGACGTTGGTGGCGAACCACTTAATGAGAGCACTCTGAGGCATGAAGTCCTTCTTCCCAAACACATCCTAGCATACAGAAACCAAACAATGGATTAGCATTAGTCAGTATTGAAATGATCAAAGATTCTGACCGATTGTTCAAATAAAATAAAAACTTCCGCCAAAGTTAGGTAAGCAACAGGTTAGACGTACTGCATGAATAAATCGTGACATAATACAGTGTAAGAAAATTATATTTTCTACTCACCCAAATGAGGAAATCGGGGAAGATGGAGAGCTTGCTCATGGGGCTGGCAGTGAAAGCCACAGTGGCCACTGGAGCCAGGCCGAAGAACATCTTGATTTTGCTTGCCAGCTCAGGCATGGAAGAGAATGCAATAAAAGCTACGGTTGACAGAGACAAGCAGTCAGAAAAACATTTCATGGTTTAAAACGGTAAACCATAGTGTAGAATAGATAGCAGTGCCAAACTACAGGTGAAAAAATATTCTGCTTCATATAATATGACACATAACCAACAATCAAGCCATCTCACCAATAGTGGTTCCCTGAGAGTGGCCGATATAGTAGATCTGCTCCTGGCCTGTGGTCTTCAGAATGTGGTTGACCACTGCTGGCAGGTCCTTCTTTGCCATCTCATCATAACTGAAGAAAAATAACTGAAGAAACTCAGTAAATGCCATAACAAGACTATTTAAACAGACATTTCATGTAATATCAAATATCATGTGTTTCTACTAGAACATCTTGTGATTCTGTTGGTGAGCACAGGGGATATACACTCATATGGTCAGTTTATTAGGTCTAGTCGGTCCTAACTTTGCCTCCAGAATAGCCTGAATGCTTCGGGGCGTGGAAACGTTGTTCAATTGGTTTCGAGGGACCAAACGTGTGCTGGGAAAACATTCCCTAAACCATTACACCACCGCCACCTTCCTGTACTGTTGACACCAGGCAGGATGGGGCCATGGACTTGTGCTGCTTACACCAAATTCTGAATCTGCCATCAGCATGACGCAACAGGAAGCAGGAGTTGTCAGATCAGGCAATGTTTTTCCACTCCTCAATTTACCAGTGTTGGTGATCTGTTGGAGCCACTTCTTGTTTTTAGCTGATAGGAGTGGAACTCTGTGTGGTTGTGGGCTACAATAGCCCATCAGTGACAAGGACAGACAAGTTGTGCGTTCCGAGATGCCGTTCTGCACACCGCTGTTGTACTGCCCCACAGCCTCGTGACTCTCTGTAGGAGCTAACCATTTTCGTGTACCTCACTGGTACACTGGCCACTGAGTGAATATTCAGGCCTAGGTGCATAGCCATGACGTGAAGCGCAAGCAAGGATCAGTATAAGTGGAATGAATCTTTGAAGCTACCTGAACTGCCAGAACTCGTCGTGGTCAGGGCTGAGTGTGAGGTGTCTCCTGGACCAGGTGTTTCCCCTGCTGTTGCCGATCCAGACGTCGTAGCCAGCGTCGGCTAGCAGGTAAGCCAGGCTGGTGTTGGGCAGGTTGGTCACCCAGTTACTCCCCGCAGCCAGGAGACCGTGCTGGAGGAACACTGCAGGCTTGGGATCTAGGAGGATGAGAAATTGACTTAATTGAGCACATTGCTATAGGGTGAATATTGTAGCAAAGTAAAGCAAGGATCATATGCATAACATAGTGGTTATGTAATATTTATCCATTCTTCTCAAACATGGCTGAAGAATCCATTCACATTCCAACATGACCAAAAATACATCAACTGAAATTGGATTTAACTAACTGGTCAATTCATAATTAAAGTGTTGTGTTGACTGGCACCACCAGAGGGCGTGTCTGTCCAAGCTACAGTACATCCCAGCTGCAGGGCAGCCTTTCTCCTTGTGGCTCAGCACTCTCCCAGTTCATTTTTGGGAGCTTTAAAAATCCCAGAAATCTGTCAGAAACAGGATCTGTTGCAGAAACAGACCATTATATGATAGGATTGGGTACTATCCCTCTATTGCACTGTCAGAGCATTTGACTGCACCTGCTAGAACACTTGCAAATCTGTGTATTTGATCAATGAACTTTGATATAATGAATGGACCCCTAGCCTACCCTGTTGCCGAGACTGCCTTTACTTGAATTTCCAGCACGCTGCTGGATAATGTTTTAGATTTAACAGAACTCCCAGGTGATCCCAAGAGGCACACATAATGCTTTGTAGTGGGTGCTGATGGGAAGTCCTGACTGTTGTCTTACAGTGAAATGGGTGTGTGTGTGCCTATTAAGTATCTATGTTTTATTTTAGTATTAAAACACTGTCGTTCACTGTTACAATAGCTAAGGAGTTAAAGGGACAAAGAGGGATTTTGTTTTAACAATAGTCTAATGTATAGTCAAAGACATAAACACTGTGTTATCTGTTCAAATGTAATACATTATGAATGATATGTTTCAACCACTTCGCCACAGTGTAGCTGTGTGCAAGAAGACCAAATCTACTGTATCTCTCCTAGATTGAACATCAAAGATTTCCAACATTAGCTCTTCTAACTAGCACGGTTTTCAGAACAAAACCCCATCTGGGGGCTGAAATAATTCCAGCTCTGCTGTGTTCCTTTGGAGTGATCCAGACGCTCTCCCGTGTGAGCAAGGGAAGTGGGACAACTGGGATGCAAATGAGATGCATCTCCAGCCTATCACAGAGCCCTGCTGCCTCCATGACTGGATGTGCTGCTGCTGCCACATTCTACAGAGCAGGGAGTGAGAAGCATCAAGAGATACGAACAACATGATGGCTCCTTACTTATTTAGAGGATTTAGAGGATATCACAATATATTATTGAGATTTTTAACTCCCCAGACTAGCTCAACCCTGGCATATCACATCGTATTGGGGGGGTATCTTTCAAGTGGAACCCCTGGCTAGTTTATGAAGCATTTCTAATGACAAACCAATGTCAATATTAACACTAAACTGAATTTGCATTTTAAATCATTGGAGAGGGTCAACTGAAGTAGTTCATTTACTAATTCATGTTTTGGAAAGTAATCCAATGGAGTGAAAACAAGACCGGAGCCAAGGCCAGTGTTTAATACTCAAGGCACTTAAATTCACCTACAGAGAGATCTCTGTCGAGAACATGAGTTCTTGTTCAGAATGATATGAGACACTGTGTTCAGGAAAAAAAAGCATAGTTTATAGCATCTGAATTTGTTTTGCACTCGAATGGTCTCCCCCAATGAGATTAGTGTGAGGTTTAGCAATCACTTTGCTTATTAATGAAATACAGCGACAACACAGGCAAGAGAAACTGAATACTGATTCGTAGGAACCGGAGAGCAAGTGTAGCTCCGCCTGACAGAAGCGGTGGATCACGATATTTTCGCCTAAACTTGTAAGACAACAACTGCTCTTAAGAAGAAATCTAAAACTTTTAATACCATTATGCATTCCTAACACACTAAAATATAAGAATGTCTTCCTTATTACTGTAACCATTACTTTTCCCATCACATATTGAAAATACACTGTAAATACATTAGAACAACAGCCTAATAAATGAGATGGTTGAAAATGATCCGAGCCACATTTGAAACAGCTCATGCTAGGGACGGATCATCAGGAATACCAAACAAGTAAAAACGCCACAGAAATTCAATTCAATCATAGTCTGGGCTCAAAATGATTGAAGCATAGAGGCGAACTACTTGCAGCTCGACAGCCTCACTGGATGCATGTGATATTATAGCTGGTGATGACAGGACAAGCCACCTTCTGACAACAAAAGGTCAGGCGTAGGCTGGGCGGTGCAATCGCAAAATATAGTCCTCCTCCTCCGCTCTTGTCAAGAGTGACTAATGCTGAAGACCACTTCAATTTTGAATCTTGACTCAGTACTAAATGTTTGACAATGTGGGAAATATCAGCACTTCAGATGTTAGTGACAGTGTTTGTGTGTGTGTGTTGGTCTTTGATATGTGGATCTGATGACAGGGCTAGAGGCCGTGGCTTTCCAAAGTGCACGTCAATGCAGACCTCTACTCCGTGTTTAAAAGAATTAAGGCCGGTGACCATATGAATTAACCCCATGCTATGGCCATGAATCATTTGATGCCCACCTTCACCGTTCTTCAGACCGCGCGGGATCCGGTTGACACTCAGGATGTAGCCGTCCTCTGTGACGACGTCGTGCTCCTCTGTCGGGTAGCCCCAATACCTGATGATCTCACTCTGTGTGGGAGAGAGAGAGAGAGAAGACAAACAAACAAACAGTCAAATCTTTTCGGAATTCTGACAGAAAGGGTTTCTATGGTAACACTTTATTTTACAGCCCTATTACCATACTTTACTCACTGTGAAATTACAGTAAAATTCAAGCAGACAACATTATTTCACTGCCTCTACTAGTCAGCATGTCACAAAAAAAATCCATTCTTCCCCTGTTGCATTCCCTCCCACACGCCCATTCCCAGATATTATATACGCTAATCTGGACCTTCAAAAGAAAGCGTGTGAGCTTGTTGGTTCCGGCCAGGCCTGCCATGCAATCTAGCCATGCATAATTAATACCCACCACCATTTCCTGCCTCCCTCTATGCTGCAAGTCTACACATTCTACTGACTGTGAGACTGTGATAAAACTTCTGCTGGCTCAACACACACTGAGGAGGTATCAGAGGCCCAGGGGTGGAGGGGAGAATCGGTGTTCTGCTCTGTCTCATTTGGGTCTGGTTTTACATAGGGAAATGAGAGTATGTCACAAGACCTGCGTGTGGGAAGGAGAGCTATTGGGAGGGTATGTGCTTTCAGGCCTACAATGGAAGAAAGAAACATTAGCATGCGAGAACCATTACTACTGGGAATTGTATTAGGATTATATCACTGAGACAGTATACAGTATTTGTCATTGGAAACTACACTAACTAGACACTAGATTCAGGATCATGATATTGTGTTACTGTGCTCATCAAAGATTTAAGGATAACCACTGACATGCATCAGGCCCAAATCCACACGTTTATTTTACCAGTGGCACACCTTATATATGAATAAACATACATTGTATATTTTCTGACAAAGTGTGGTGAATGCATTTGATTGTTTACCATGTCAAATATTTCAACTACTGTATGCCTGTATGTGCTCCTGGAGCACAAATGATACTGATATAACTAAGCACACAGAATCACCATTTGTCCCTTAAAATCCATTCTTGAAAAGTGAATGAATGCCTATCAAAACTCTTTTAGCTTACAACAAACAACCCATAATAATAATTATTATTATATTAAATATATTAGCATTATTATATAGAAATACTGGAGCAAGAGGATACAGACAAATACATTTTACTGCAATTTACACATAGCTTTTTCAGTTTTATTAGGACAGATCTTAGACTGAAGGTTTTAGGTATATCATATGGCTGTGATATTGTCCTATCTAGAGATACATCTATGCTGAAGTTCAACACATGACAGAGGGACTTCCCAGGACATTTTGTCAGCCGGTAACTCCCATGCAAATAACTGCCGGTCTCACAGTAATTGGCGGTTAATTAACGTAAACACGTTCAGCAACTCTGGGCTTTTATGAAACTTTAGTTGCGATACAGGCTAAATGTTTTCATTTCTAATACATTCCAAGGCTGCATGATACCACATCATTGATGCGGGTCTAATGATGATTTGAAAAAAATAAAAAAGATCGCATGAAAGGCATGTGCTCTGCTCAGATTGTTTGCACAGGCTGCATGCACACATTCCCTCATTCACAATTTGTCAAGCACATTATAATAATCTCACCCATCAGACTATTCTCAATTTAATGTAGTCTTTAAATAGAGCCTACTAATATATGTGTGGATATCTGGACCCCTACAAATCAGCCGAGCTAGACAATCTGGACCCTCTCTTTCTAAAATGATCCGCCAAAATTGTTGCAACCCTTATTGCTAGCCTGTTCAACCCCAATTTCGTATCGTCTGAGATCCCCAAAGACTGGAAAGCTGCCGCTGTCATCCCCCTCTTCAAAGGGGGAGACACTCTAGACCCAAATTGCTACAGACCTATATCTATCCTACCCTGCCTTTCTAAGGTCTTTGAAAGCCAAGTTAACAAACAGATCACCAACCATTTTGAATCCCACCATACCTTCTCCGCTATGCAATCTGGTTTCCGAGCTGGTCATGGGTGCACCTCAGCCACGCTCAAGGTCCTAAACGATATCATAACCACCATCGATAAGAGACATTACTGTGCAGCTGTATTCATCGACCTGGCCAGGGCTTTCGACTGTCAATCACCACATTCTTATCGGCAGACCTTGGTTTCTCAAATGACTGCCTCGCCTGGTTCACCAACTACCACTGGATGTCATAAGGTGAATGCACCAATTTGTAAGTCGCTCTGGATAAGAGCGTCTGCTAAATGACTTAAATGTAATGTAAATGTTCTAAGACAGAGTTCAGTATGTCAAATCGGGGGGCCTGTTGTCTGGACCTCTTGCAGTCTCTATGGGGGTGCCACAGGGTTCAATTGTCGGGCCAACTCTTTTCTCTGTATACATCAATGATGTCGCTCTTGCTGCTGGTGATTCTCTGATCCACCTCTATGCAGACGACACCATTTTGTATACTTCTGGCCCTTCTTTGGACACTGTTAACAAACCTCCAGATGAGCTTCAATGCCATACAACTCTCTTCCGTGGCCTCCAACTGCTCTTAAATACAAGTAAAACTAAATGCATGCTCTTCAACTGATCGCTGCCCACACCTGCCCACCCGTCCAGCATCACTACTCTGGACAGTTCTGACTTAGAATATGTGGACAAATACAAATACCTAGGTGTCTGGTTAGGCTGTAAACTCTCCTTCCAGACTCACATTAAGCATTTACAATCCAAAATTAAATCTAGAATCTGCTACCTATTTCACAACAAAGCATCCTTCACTCATGCTGCCAAACATACTCTCGTAAAACGGACTATCCTACCAATCCTTGACTTCGGCAATGTCATTTGCAAAATAGCTTCCAATACTCAGCAAATTGGAAGCAGTCTATCACACTGCCATCTGTTGTCACCAAAGCCCCTATAATACCCACCACTGCGACCTGTATGCTCTCGTTGGCTGGCCCTCGCTTCATATTCGTCACCCAACCCACTGGCTCCAGGTCATCTATATGTCTTTGCTAGGTAAAGCCCCGCCTTATCTCAGCTCACTGGTCATCATAGCATCACCCACCCGTAGCACGCAGCAGGTATATTTCACTGGTCACCCCCAAAGCCAATTCCTCTTTTGGCCGCCTTTCCTTCCAGTTCTCTGCTGCCAATGACTGGAACGAACTGCAAAAATCACTAAAGCTGGAGACTCATATCTCCCTCACTAACTTTAAGCACCTGCTGTCAGAGCAGCTCACAGATCACTGCACTTGTACATAGCCCATCTGTAAATAGCCCACCCAACTACCTCATTCCCCACACTGTTATTTTATTTTGCTCCTTTGCACCCCAGTACCGCTACTTGCACACTCATCTTCTGCACATCTATCACTCCAGGGTTTAATTGCTATACTGTAATTATCTCACCACTATGGCCTATTTATTGCCTTACCTCCCTTATCCTACCTCATTTCCACACACTGTATATAGACTTTTTCTATTGTATTATTGACTGCATGTTTGTTTATTTCATGTGTTGTTTGTGTCGACCTGCTTTGCTTTATCTTGGCCAGGTCGCAGTTGTAAATGAGAACTCTCATGCTTGGTTGACCTAGCAGCTGAATTAAATCCTTAAGTTGTTTTCAGGAGGCGTGGCTTGTTAGGGGTGTGGCTTTAAGGCAGATCTAATTGGCCACCCATGAGCATAAATGTCATTCCTGTTCATCATGTTAAGTGAACATACTGAACATTTGAAATTACTGCATTTTACACATTATTCTATAACATGAAGATTATTTCTTATAATAAGGTATAACACCTTATTGTATCCAACAATGGGATTCAAATAGTATTTTAGGGAATTTACACTCTGCTGTAAGCCTCATTGAAGCTACAACAATGTAAATGTTGAACCTCAACATGTGATAACTATAGATGGGTTAGCTGACAATGTCATGAAAACAATGTGCGCGTTTCCATGGGGAGTGTTGTTGTGATTCTGGATGGCCAGATTGCTAGCAAGAATGACAAGAAACTGCCATTTGGGGAATCGGAAGTGGCTCATTTCAGCTCGATTGATACCATGTCTTGCTTTGAGGTGTTTTGACTAATTTCATGTCAATGCTAATATGGCTAAAATTCATTAGCTAGCTTACCAACAACTGTAACAATGTATTTGAGAGACAAGTTCTCATTGTGCAAATGTATTTATGTTTTCAATAAACATTGGAGACGAAATGTAGCTTACATGTTCTCAACAATCTATGCCACCCATGTCTGTTTTGACCCATAGTTGCGCACGCCTCGGTTTCTTAGCTAAACACCCAACCCGTCTACAAAACAGATGAACAGGAATGGCATTTACTCCCATGGGTGGCTAAAATGAACTATCTGAAAGCCACGCCCCTACTAAACGCCTCTAGTCTTCTGATCCGCTGGGTCATAGCTCAATAACCCAGCATCAATAACCCAGCAGTTTATAAAGAAAACAACCGAACTAAGTGACCAAAGGCCTGTAATTCAGCAGTATTTTAGTGCAGGTAGGCTACACCAGTTGTAAAGTGAATTTATGTGCCTAATTTTAAGAATTGAGCAATAAATAGGCTATAGCAGCATGAGAAAGCTGGGATCCACTATTAAATATTGCCCAGTCAAAATTATGTTTTCACACGCAATTGTGTAATGACTGAGTTTACAAGAACACGTTTCACTTGGCTCTGTAAGCTTTGGGCTCTCCAACCCTATTCCAGGGGTTCTAGACCTATAGGCATAACTGTAGTTGTGATACAAACCTTATCAAAACATATAGGCCAATGGGCTAGGCTACATGATGCATACCACTATGATTCGAAAAAGTCAGGGGGGAAAAAAAGTTGCTGTTTCTTGCCTTAGACTGCACACACTGGGCATCATTCACATGATAATATTCTCACCCCTCAGACTATTCTCAATTTAATCTTGTCTTTACATATCATAATATATTTGCGAAATTAGTTTTGAATGGGTCATTATCATGCATCTGTCGGAACAGAAAGAAATATAAATAATAATGAACAAGTCATCCATAGGTACTTGAATAGAGAAAGGAGGCCGCTTTTCCTGCAGTTCACTTACATGCCAGCCAGGTAGGCTACTCCAGCTGCAAAGCGAAAAAATGTGCTTAATATTAGGAAAGTTGAGGAATAAATATAGTAGGCCTAGCGTAAGAACGCTGATGGGATCCTCTACTTTTTAATAGAAGCCATCAAAACTCAAAACTGTTGTTTTCTCAAACAATTGCATAGCCGATAGAAATGCAGCATGGGCTTATACGAACACTTATTTCACTCCATGCATCAACCAGCTGTGAGGAGCTGGCTCTCACTCTGCAACAGGTGAGCCTATTCTATTCAAACTCTGAATGCCAGGGCTCTCAAGAAGTGTTTGGGTCGATTTTCAATGGCATTTGCATTGATGTCAGAGTGATTAGATGGACATTACGAACTGGGTTGTTCGAGCCCTGACAGCTGATTGCTTGACAGCCACAGTATATCAGACCGTGTACCAAGGGTTTGACAAAACATTTATTTTTACTGCTCTAATTACATTGGTAACCAGTTTATAAGAGCAATAAGGCACCTCGGGTTTGTGGTATATGGCCAATATACCACAGCTAAGGGCTGTGTCAAGGCACGACGCCATATCCCCCCCCCCATGCCTTATTGCTTAAATAGAGCACTGAGTACCAGGTCATTAGCAAGTCTGGTGGGCTACTAAAGACCATCAGAGTGCAGTTTTGGAGAGGCATAGTTACTCATTTGACTGCGGTAATGACTACTGATTGCCGGTAAAACAGTCATGGCAACAGCCCCACTATCACATTCCTTGAAATAACCCATGGGATATATGGGGTATAAAGGGCAGAATGTGGGCTAAAACAGTACTCCCCACATGAGGTAACCACCATGACTATTTGTTCGTGTGGCCCAGAAGATTGCCTAGTTCTATGAATTGTTAATGAGCTCTATGAACCAAGAAGTCCGGTAGTGTTTTTGAAGTTTGGATAAATACAATTTGTCAGTATCTGGCCACTTTGTTTACGAGAACACAGCTTCTGTTATTGATTTGATCGAACTCACAATGTTCATGTTGACCTCTGGGTCCAGTCTTTTACTGTCTTTCAGCGAGGATCTCTGACACTGGACCGCTCCAGTGTTCAGGAAAGCCACTAAAAGTAGAACCCACACCATGTTCACTCTGAAAAACATAATACATGTGTTATAAATCTCTAAAAAATGAAAAAGACATTTTCTGACCACATTATGTCAAGACATATGCAGCAGCACACACCTGGAAATATAAATATGGTCAAAGGGCACTTAATACATTAGACGTATCATTGCAATCCTAATCTCTCATCGACCATAATAATAGTTTAGTTCTGGGTTAAGCAAGATTATTGCAATCCAAATGTTGCTACTAAATCCCAAATCTTGCTTCTCTTTGGATTTCACAGATGCTAGTCAGCTGCCTTTACTTCTCTTAGCCATGAGATATGGCTTGATAGTGTTTTTGCATTTGATACAAGTTCAAAGTTAGCCATATGTTTCTGTAATATCAAAGGATTTTGGGATTGTGGCAAGAATTATCCCCGAGCTGACAATGCTATAAATACTGCTATTGAGTGGGTCCAGATTTTGACATTGAGCTATTTGGTTGGAGTTTAAATCTCTAGCCTTTACAAAGGAAAAAGGTTCATTAGACCTAACCTACAACATGCGTTGACCTAACCTACAGGCTTCCGGATCGCTCCGGCCAAACTAGCGTTTCTTCTCCGTGATGAATGTATGGAGCGATTATAAAGCAGCGGAATGAAATTCAGGATGAGTAGTCAGACAAAGGCTTCCTTCAGTAGGCCATTGTTGACATTCCTTCCACACTGACAACTGACAACTTCGAAACTATTGCCACATATCACGTTGGTGATATATGGAAAACGCAAACATTTTTATCAGCTATAAAATAGCCTATATCCCCAAAAATATAATTTACGATAGCTACAATGTGTCCAAACACTTACCCGGACAACTGTGTAGAATTAGAACACTGTATTATTCTTGGTTGGCCGACGAAAGAGGAATAAGTCACAAGAGCAGCAGCGTGATAAAGCGTCAGAGCCACCAGTGGGATGTAATCATTACTCAAGTTAAAAAACGTTCTGTTTTGCAACGAAAATAAGCGTTTCTATTGGACAGTTTCGGTTAGGTCCCACCCTATTTCCTGAACCTGTCCAATATAAACGCTAGTTTTCGTTGCGCTTTGCATGTGTCCGGTGAAATGATTACGCATCCTGCTGGTTTTATTGCCGACTTGTTGCAAGGCTTGTATCAACCACAATGGGTGATTAGTAGCCTAATTAGTCAGTCATGTAGATGTAACAATAACGTTTTCAGTGCGATTTTGTAATGGGAACGAAGTGGTTTGTTTATTTTCCTTCAATAAACTGTTTCTCCTTGCATACAACTAAGGGAACATTTCGGTCGGCCAACAGCCATTCATGTTTACAATTATAGGATAGAGGTGAAATCTGCAGCGTTACCAAACACGCCCAAATAAACTTGGTGCGGTCAAATATTGTCAAAGAAAATTGTTTATATTTCAGGTGATAATGTCTCGAGTTCTCATAGTTGGTGCAGGTTTGACAGGCAGTTTATGCGCTTGTCTTCTGCGAAGAGAAATGCCAAACAAAGTTATTGTGGTCTGGGATAAATCGGGAGGAGCAGGTAAGTTTGTGTCAGTTGCCGACAAAGTTCTTACATTTGGACTTATTTAGATACAATGTATACGAAGCAGAAGCGTAGCATACCGCTACACGAGGCAATAATGAGTGTCACAATGGTGCAATGCACAGAATGTACAGTGCGTTGGCCAGATGCAAGTTGCCATACAAAATTATATAATTACAATGCCGGCTGCGTGCTTATTCTATAGAGAACAGTACAAATGAGAGGGTCAAATTCAGTCGCGTAGCGCAAAAAGTACATTATTTCATTTAGGAATGTAGTGAAGTAAAAGTCCAAAATCAAAATAGTAAAGTAATGTACAGATACAAAAAAAAACGACCACAAGTAGTACTTGAAAGTATTTTTACTTATGTACTTTACACCACTGATTTTTCCTTACACCCAACAGTATTCATTACATTACATTGTGAATGCTTAGCAGAACAGGAAAATGGTCCAATTGACGCACTTATCATGAGAATATCCCTGGTCATCCCTACTGTCTCTCATCTGGCAGACTCAGTAAACACACATGCTCCTATTTTTGTCAATTTTGGGGGGGTCAAAATCAACCATGTGCAGAGGTATGGGGTATTTGGGGTAGATATGTGCATGAAGGCAGGGTAAAGTGACTAGGCATCAGGATAGATAATAAGAGTAAAACAAAGAACAGAGTAGCAGCAGCAAATTATGTGTGTGTGTGCATGTTTGTGTTGGTGTGTGCGTATGTAGTAAATGTGTGTGGGATTGTCAATGTAGTGTTTTGCATGAGTGTGTGTATATGGTTTGTATATGCAGTCTAGTGAGTGTGTATATGGTTTGTATATACCGTCTAGTGAGTGTATGTGTATATGGTTTGTATTTGCAGTCTAGTGAGTGTGTGTATATAGTTTGTATATACAGTCTAGTGAGTGTGTGTATATGGTTTGTATATACAGTCTAGTGAGTGTGTGTATATGGTTTGTATATACAGTCTAGTGAGTGTGTGTATATGGTTTGTATATGCAGTCTAGTGAGTGTGTGTATATACAGTCTAGTGAGTGTGTATGTATGTATATGGTTTGTATATACAGTCTAGTGAGTGCAGATAGTTTGGGTACCATTGTAGGCCGTCATTGTAAATAAGAATTTGTTCTTAACTGATATGCACTAGTTAAATAAAATACAAATAAAACCATTAACTGATTATTTAGCAATCTGATGGCTTGGGGCTAGAAGTTGTACCCGAGAATGTTGGTTTTTAGTAATATATAATATTTGGCCTTAATGTATAGGTTATATAACCCTAAACGGCAGGTAGCGTAGCGATTAGAGAGGCTAGTCAGCAACTGGGCGGTTGCCATTGCCTGTCGTTGTTTCCCTTGAGCAAGGCACTTAACCCCCCTACCACAACAGCTCCCTGGGCATCCAGTGTGGCAGCCCCCCGCACCTGTGTGTGTGTGTGTGTGTGTGTGTGTGTGTGTGTGTGTGTGTGTGTCGGAGGCTTTGGGTTAAAAACAGAAGTCAAATTTCAGTTGGACCTTGTGTACAATTGACCAATAAAGTTATCTATCTATACATTTGCTGCTGTTGACCTTCCGGTGACAGTCATAGGCCCACATACAGATGTTTTGTTTGAGTTGACGTGAATGTTGTCAACAAAACTCATGAAATCAGTAAACTATTATAATTGGTCTATTTTTCCAGTCAGTCTATTGATATGTAATTTGAGTAAATATAATTTAAATGTTTTTGTTTATACATAGTTTCTGTGTTGCAGGAGGAAGGATGTCCACCAGCAGAAGTCCGTCTGATGCCTCCTGTATAGTTGATCTTGGTGCACAGTACATTACTGCCACGACATACTACGCCAAAATGCATCAAAAGTACTGTACTCCACAATCAATGCATATCATGTCCCAAACTTCTCAAATCTGTTGTTCTAGGGTCTACCTATTACCCACAGCACCGTAACGATTATGGCAGTATGTTACTAGCATAATCAGTTTTATTTTAAATATATTTTTTACATTTGACCAATGATACTTGTTAGGGGACGCAACAAATGTGTCCATCCATTGGTGTCTGTTTGTTTGATTAACTTTGAGCAAGTTATCCTTTGTGTTCCAAGATGGTTCTCATCTTCATCCCATTGTGTTTCAGCTTCTATGAAGAGCTGCTGGCCCATGGTGTTCTGAAGCCTCTGGTTTCCTCTGTGGAAGGGGAGGTGATGAAGGACGGAGGCCATAAAAACTATGTCAGTCCAACAGGAGTGTCCGCCATCGTCAAACATTTCCTTAAGCAGTCAGGTAGCCCGTCTCCTACCCTTTTACCTTGTATTTGAAGAGCACACGTTATGTCAGTCTCAAATATCTTCGACAAGGACCTTGTTGGAGAAATGATTTACTTGCGTCATTTTCTGTTGAGTATTTCACAGATGTTTTCCTTCTCTTCTTAATGAAACAAATATTTTGCAAGAAGCTCATGTCCTGAGGTTCATGTCCTCCCACTCATTCAGCTTTCATTTATTTGTCCAAGTTCCTAGAGGGCGAGGAGGGAGTCAGGCCAGATTTCATAGCGTGATTTACATTGTGTCTAAACCTTACTGAGTTGAGATAATGAAGGCCTAGCCCAACTAGATATCAAGCAGGGACATTGCAGGATGTTGCTTTGACTTCAAAACTAGGGCTGTAAAGACGAATCCATTAATCAAACTGATTGATTAGCTAATGCTTTTAGTTGACAACAAGTTCTGAAAAAAGATTAATCAGTTAATCCAAATATTGCCTTTAACTTGGTCAGTAATGATTAGGTCATTAACCTGGATTCACCCCTACTGAAGTTTCTATTTCAGTAAATCAAGGTGAATGTCATACAAGATCAAAAAAAGTGATAACAAATAATGTCATTGAAATTCAAAGACAGCAGAGTGTCACACTAGGTCAAAGCCATGGAATGTTATAAGAGGTCGTGGGTCGCAAGTTGTTAGCAGGCCAAACAAAGTAGGGCTATCTACAGTATTACCCACTCCAGGCCTTTTAGAATGAGTTATGAATGATGAATAGAGGCCTGATATACTACCTCCACATCTGATTAATCAGTAGAGTCATCAACTAATAGGACCAAACCTAATGGTACACTATTAGCAGATCAAATAACAACCCTTTGGCAACAACTGTTATTTTATCTCCAGTCTCCACAAAAAAAAGGTTGAGGGTTCTATCTATATTTTTTTTCTAGACCTTTATGATGCTCCTAACCTTGTTCTTGATCTTTAAAGAGAAAAATTGTTTCTTTATACTGTAGTCTAATTCTGGAATGTACAACTCTGTGTCCTCAGGGAGAGGAGTTGTGCATCTTTTCTCTAATTCACAATCTCTTCCTGCATTTTTCTCCTCATTATCTGTAATTTGGGAATGGAATGAAGTGAGGTAGCATGCCTTTCTAGAACTCTCTTGGCATCACCATGTGTGCCAGAGAGTGTATGTAACCATATCCAAGATGTATGTATTATTAACCACAAAGTTTTAATCATTTCCCCAGTGGGGCACAATCAAACAGTCTTCTCAATATTTGACATCCTCTCTGGATTTCATCCTCACTGACTCTCTTTCCTTTTCTTCCTCTACCTATCCCTGTCTTTCACTGCAACAATGCCAACTCTGTGTCTCTGCACCCAAGCAGGGGCAGAGGTGTTCTTTGACCACCACGTTACCCACATCTACCAGAAGGGTGCCATCTGGGAGGTGTGTCGGAAGGGCGGGGCCCCGGAGCAGTTTGACTCCGTGGTCCTCACTATGCCAGTACCGCAGATCCTACAGCTGCAAGGAGACGTGTGCTCCTGTGAGTACTGATCATCCTACCATCACCGAAACACACATACTGTTTGCATGGTTTGTTATGATACTTCTACCAGAGCTACACAGCTTCAGATTTGAGGGCCAATGTATGCTGGGGGGGGGTAAAAAAACATCTGAGGTCAAATAAATAAAAAATAGTCACATACACATGTTTGGCAGATGTTAATGCGAGTGTAGAGAAATGCTTGTGCTTTTAGTTCCGACAATGCAGTAATTTTCAACGAGTAATCGAACCTAACAATTTCACACCAACTACCTTATACACACAAGTGTAAAGGAATGAATAAGAATATGTACATAAAAAATATATGAATGTGTGATGGTATAGAACAGCATAGGCACGATGCAGTGGATTGTATAGAGTACAGTATATACATATGAAATGAGTAATGTAGGGTATGTAAACATTATATGAAGTGGCATTGTTTAAAGTGGCTAGTGATACATTACATCAAGATGGCAAGATGCAGTAGATTGTATAGAGTACAGTATATACATATGAGATGAGTAATGTAGGCTATGTAAACATTATATGAAGTGGCATTGTTTAAAGTGGCTAGTGATACATAGTGATACATTTATTACATATTACATCCAATTTCTCATTGACTGGAGTTGAGTCAGTATGTTGGCAGCAGCCACTCAATGTTAGTGATGACTGTTTTTAAGTCTCTCGGTCCCTGCTTTGAAGCACCTGTACTGACTTCGCCTTCTGGATGATAGCGGGGTGAACAGGCAGTGGCTCGGGTGGTTGTTGTCCTTGATGATCTTTATGGCCTTTCTGTGACATTGGGTGGTGTTGGTGTCCTGGAGGACAGGTAGTTTGCCCCTGGTGATGTGTTGTGCAGACCTCACTACCCTCTGGAGAGCCTTACGGTTATGGGCGGAGCAGTTGCTGTACCAGGCGGTGATACAAGCCCGACAGGATGCTCTCGATTGTGCATCTGTAAAAGTTTGTGTGTTTTTGGTGACAAGCTGAATTTCTTCAGCCTCCTGAGCTTGAAGAGGCGCTGCTGCGCCTTCTTCACCACGCTGTCTGTGTGGGTGGACCATTTCAGTTTGTCCGTGATTTGTATGCAGAGGAACTTAAAACTTTCTACCCTCTCCCCTACTGTCCTTTCGATGTGGATAGGGGGGGATGCTCCCTCTGCTGTTTCCTGAAGTCCATGATCATCTCCTTTGTTTTGCTGATGTTGAGTGTGAGGTTATTTTCCTGACACCACACTCCGAGGGCCCTCACCTCCTCCTTGTAGTGTCGTCTGCAAACTTGATGATTGAGTTGGAGGCATGCATGGTCACGCAGTCGTGGGTGAACAGGGAGTACAGGAGAGGGCTGAGAACGCACCCTTGTGGGACCCCAGTGTTAAGGATCAGCGGGGTGGAGATGTTACCTACCCTCACCACCTGTGGGCGGCCCATCAGGAAGTCCAGGACCCAGTTGCACAGGGCGGGGTCGAGACCCAGGGTCTTGAGCTTGATGACGAGTTTGGAGGGTACTATGGTGTTAAATGCTGAGCTGTAGTCGATGAACAGCGTTCTCACATAGGTATGTATTCCTCTTGTCCAGATGGGTTAGTGCAGTGTGATTGCGTCGTCTGTGGGTAAGCAAATTGGAGTGGGTCTAGGGTGTCAGGTAGGGTGGAGTTGATATGGTTGAAGCATGTGGGGGGATAAGGATTGATTTGGTTTAAATGTTTTGTTCATGTCGACTGCAGTGAAGGAGAGCCCGCAGATTTTGGTAGTGGGCTGTGTGTGGCACTGTGTTGTCCTCAAAGTGAGCAAAGAAGTTTAGTCTGTCTGCGAGCAAGACATCCTGGTCCGCGACGTGGCTGGTTTTCCTTTTATAGTCCGTGATTGACTGTAGACCCTGCCACATACCTCTCGTGTCTGAGCCGTTGAATTGCGACTACTTTGTCTCTATACTGATGCTTAGCTTGTTTGATTGCCTTGCGGAGGGAATAGCTACACTGATGGTTTTTGGTCATGTTTCCGGTCACCTTGCCCTGATTAAAAGCAGTGGTTCACGCTTTCAGTTTTGTGCGAATGCTGCCATCAATCCACGGTATCTAGTTTGGGAATGTTTTAATAGACGCTGTGGATACGACCTCGCCGATGCACTTGCTAATAAACCCGCTCATCAGCGTATACATCAATGTTGTTGTTCACCGCAATGCGGAACATATCCCAGTCCACGTGATCGAAGCATTCTTGAAGCGTGAAATCCAATTGGTCAGACCAGCGTTGAACAGACCTGAGCGCAGGAGCTTCCTGTTTTAGTTTCTGTCTATAGGCAGGGAGCAACAAAATTGAGTCAAGGTCAGCTTTTCTGAAAAGAGGGTGGGGGAGGGCCTTATATGCGTTGTGGAAGTTAGAAAAACAATGATCTTGGGTTTTGCCAGCCCTGGTTGCGCAATCGATATGCTGATAGAATTTAGGGAGCCTTGTTTTCAGATTAGCCTTGTTAAAATCCCCAGCTACAATAAATGCAGCCTCAGGATATGTGGTTTCCAGTTTACATAGACTCGAATGAAGTTCGTTCAGGGCCATCGATTTGACTGCTTGGGGGAATATATATGCAGCTGTGATTATAATTGAAGAGAATTCTCTAGGTAGATAATTCGGTCGGCATTTGATTGTGAGGAATTCTAAGTCAGGTGAACAGAAGGACTTGAGTTCTTGTATCTTATGATCACACCACATCTCGTTAATCATAAGGCATACACCCCACCCTTCTTACAAGAAAGATGCTTTTTTCTGTCGGCGCGATGCGTGGAGAAACCAGCTGGCTGCACCGACTCCGATAGCGTGTCTCGAGTGAGCCATGTTTCTGTGAAACAAAGAACATTACAGTCTCTGATGTCTCTCTGGAAGGCTACCCTTGCACGGAGATTCCGTCTACCTTGTTGTCAAGAGACTGGACATTGGCGAGTAGAATGCTCGGGAGTGGTGCGCGATGTGCCCGCCTGGAGCCTGACCAGAAGACCGCTCCGTCTGCCCCTTCTATGGCGTCGTTGTTTTGGGTCGCCGACTGGGATCCGATCCATTGTCCTGGGTGGTGGGCAAAACAGAGGATCCGCTTCGGGAAAGTCGTATTCCTGGTCGTAATGTTGGTGAGTTGATGTGCTCTTATATCCAATAGTTCCTCCCGACTGTATGTAATAAAACCTAAGATTACCTGGGGTAACAATGTAAGAAATAACACACAAAAAACGGAATACTGCATAGTTTCTAGGAACGCGAAGCGAGGCGGCCATCTCTGTCGGCGCCGGAAGTAATGGCCTATATACAGCCTATGTTTTAGTTTTTAATCAGTGAAGTATTTGAATTGAACAATATGTGAGATGCTCTTCTGGTATTGTCTAGTTCACATCTGCCTCCACTTACATGTGCATTTTGGCATAGCTGGAGTAAGCCAAGTCTTATAATGTACTTGCAGAACAAGTTCTATTTTGGTGGCCTCTGGTACATTCTCATGCCTTGATTCCATTCAAAATGCACAGCTAAATTATTGAATACTTTAACGAGTTAACCTTCCAGATTGGTAAAAAGTAGGTATGGTATTGAGTAGAAGACACGACTTTGCACTAAAAATGACTGAAAATATATGAATTCAGTGTATTGTTAGGATATTTGTGAGTCACAGAGCTGGTAGGGTTTCAGACCTGTCAATCAATCACTGTGGGTGGGACTTTCGGGGAAGGCGATAGATTAGTAATCTAATCAGAAATACTTGTCTAGATAGTCTACTCTTTCAATTTTGTTTATTGTGGCAAAAACCTAAGAAGAAAAGCTATGTTCTGTCAAGTAAACATGGATTAACTGTTGAGAAACAATCTATTGCAGAATAAAAATAAAAAGGCTAAACTTCAGGGGGAGGATCCCCAGATCCCCCGTTAGATTGTATAAAAGTTTGGGTGCACAGTCAGGTAACCACAAATAGACCTACAGGTATGATTTGAAGAATGAAGCAGGTGTTCAACATGGGCTTTGCTACACAGAAAGCAGTAGTTGACTACTCCATTGTCGACACTTTAATCAACTCAGTAGGCCTATATAAATATCTGAAATACTATCATTTAGCTTTTATAACCTTCAAAATGTTTTCTTTTATCATATTTTGGACCAGATTGAGACTCTCTATTGTTCCTACAGTGAGGATTCAACATCTTTATCAAATGTTTTCATAATTTATCTGCAGATAACTGCCAAAAAGTAGTAGTAGCCTACCCGTGTGCAAATTAGGGAGCCGAATGTACCCATCACTAGGCTACACTAACAATTCACTTTAGCTGTCACTGGCAAGTCTCGACATGGGCTTCGAATCCTAGGAAAATACACACTTTACCCACCAGACATGCCACCAGGGGTCTTTTCATAGTCCCCAAATCCAGAACAAATTCAAGAAAGTGTACAATATTATATAGAGCCATTATTGCATGGAACTCCGTTCCATCTCATATTGCTCAGATGAACAGCAAACCTGGTCTTTAAAAAAACGATATAGCAACACCTCGCGGCGCAACGCCTCTCCCCTATTTCACCTAGATAGTTTGTATACATGTATTGATATGTAGGCTACGTGTGCCTTTTTTAAATTGATGTCGTTCATATGTTCTTGTCTATTAATGTTCTGTATTATGTAATATTTCATGTTTTACCGCAGCTAATAGGGATCCTAATAAAATACCATTGTCCCGATGCAATATACAAAGCTTTAGGAACACCTGCTCTTTCCACAAAATAGACTATTCAGGTAAAGCTATTATCCCTTATTGATGTAACTTGTTAAATCCACTTCAATCAGTGTAAATTAAGGGGAGTAGACAAGTTAAGGAAAGCTTTTTAAGCATTGAGACATGGATTGTGTATGTGTGCCATTCAGATGGTGAATGGGCAAGACAAAACATTTAAGTGCCTTAGAACAGGGTATGGTAGTAGGTACCAGATGCACCAGTTTGTGTCAAGAACTGCAAAGCTGCTGGGTTTTTCACGCTCAAAGGGTTCCCATGTGTATCAATAATGACCCACCACCCTAAGGACATCCAGCCAACTTGACACAACTGTGGGAGGCATTGGAGTCAAGATGCCAGCATCCCTGTGAAACGCTTTCAATACCTTGCAGAGTCCATGCCCCTACGAATTGAGGTTGTTCTGAGGGCAAAATGGGGTGCAACTCAATTTTGGGAAGGTGTTTCAAATTTTTTGTACACTCAGTGTAATTACATTGTATGATTTATGAATAGCAAAGGGATATAGGAGATCTACTTTATTCAGTCAGTTAGACACTTTTTATGAGCTAGTCAACACTTGCTGTTCTGTCGTCAATAAATAGCCCATGCGCCCGACTCCGTGTCTGGCTAGATGCATATTGTTCATATGAAACACGCGGAAGAAAATAAATTAATGTGCCACAGAACAATAATTAAGTGCATTTCAACTTCTCATTAAATTCACTCATAGGAGACAATGAAGAAGCATCATGTTTTCCCTCTTCCGTGAAAAGAAATTCAACTGCAGCCAACCACATCGCACAAAAATAACACTGGTACCGAGAGGCTGGATAGACAGCAGACTGACAAACCAGCAGTGTTTCTCTGTCATTGCTTGCTTTGTGACTGACATGCGCCTTTCCTATCAATTGATCTCTAGAAGATGCATGTTGTTCATTCTAGAGCGAGAAGGCTATACAAACATTTCTGACTAGCGAATTGAAACTTTTCAATGAAAATAATCCTAGTTACCTTATGAAGTGGAAAAAGTAGCCGGCTGACAATAAGTCTTATCGGCTGTTTAGTCGACGGGCGTAGCTTAGGGAAAGCACTGCGCATTGAATCTGTTCTGGCGGCTCATAGTGACCCAACGTCCTATTAAAGACACTTTATTTGGGAAGTTTCCTGTATGTAGTAACAAGCTGCTTCTACTTAATTTGTTTTCATGAATCATTCCTATGACTTGGAACAATTGGGTGCTCCTCACTCCAATGCATATATGTATGAAGGTATCACTCTGGCCACTTATTATAGACACAGCTGACTGGCTGGTCGGTGGGTGACTATAATAATAATAATAATTTGGTGGGTACTCGTATTTGTACTATTCCACACGTGTAAAAGTGTGTATTATATGCATGTGTGAATAGTTTTTTTTGCATATCCCACCTCCCTCTGAGACACACTCGGAGAGTGGGGTCACGGCCACACCAGTAGACAGACAGACAGACACAGAGCCTGTCCTTAGCTGCCAACCGCTGACCGGGTCCCTCCAGTTGCTTGTTAAATTGGTCTCCAGGTGTCTCTCTGGCTGCGAAGGGCTCACATTCATCCAGAAATTGGTATTCTCCGAGTAAGATTTCTAAACCCTAACGCGGCGTAGTGTAGAGTCCTACAGGACAAATATGGAAATGAGAGAGGAAGGCATAGTCCTCCAGGGTGCCTAGAGTTTCATGGAAATGCTGAATAATGCAGAGCCCGAGCAGAAGTCGCTGCTTTCAAAAAAATGGTTGCATTCCAAATTAGCCGCTGGACGGAACAAGGGAACCAGACGAGTGAAAAGGGTGGAGGAATCGGTGCCTTTTGCTATTAGGTTGAAGAGATGGTCTGAGATGCTGAATTCTGAATGACTCGTGTGGCATCACACACAGAAGGTTGAGGATGGTCGAAGTATGGCATTAGAGCAGGAGTTGGTGAAGCATTATCTTCTGGAAGTGTGCTGCACTGTGAGTGACAGCTGAGAGGTACATGTGAAAGGAACCATAGTCTGACTGAAGTAGTGGTGTCCCCTAAGTTACTATACACCGTATTGACTGGGACCGGTGCATACAGAAAATGTCAGTCCATCTCAAGATTCACTGAAATCTCAGGAGCAGTGGGGAATAGTTATTTCAATTAAGACAGACAGCCTCTGAAAGTATCGCACACTGAATTACCTGTCCCTAAAATATTCACAGAGTTGTCTGGAGAAAATGTTTGACTCTTTCTCTCAGTTGGGGATGGGCATGACGAGCTGCTAGAGTTCACTTAATAGAAGCATGTAAGTCAGCCCAGTTTGACTGCTTTCATTCAAAGCCATAGAAAATTACTTCAAAGCCCCCTTGACTTAGAAATGGATCTGTGGATTCGTTTGAGAAATGTGCTCTGTGCCTTTTGGAGAAACTCTAGCCATACAAATGGCTCTGCTTTACAGAAACAGACTGTGGAGTCATTTGGGAGCATTCTTCAGAGGCCCGTCTCCTTTGTTGTTTAATTTATACACACAACTTCTGACACTTGGATATTTTTGTTCTCTTTATAGTATTTCGGTCAAATTAAATCTGGCCCAACCAAACCATCTATCTCCATATAGAGTGTGTCTAACTCATCATAGATTGATTGTAAGTACGTATTCATGGGGTGTCTTTTTAAGTAACAGCAAATGTTCTAGAATGTGTAGATCATTCTAGATCCAACACTCAACCTCTTGGAAAGGAAAACTTTGTTTGGCACTGTACGAATATACTCAGGCCTTGCAATAGACAGCGTCCTGTCCAGGGGGTGTACTTTTACGGCCTTCAGGCTCATACAAGCCAAAGCTCAATATACAGTATATTGATATAACATTTCTCGAAGACCACCACACATTGGTTTGTCTTTATATAATAGATACAGATGATATAATATACAGTAGATACACTTCCTAAATGTGGGTGGTAGAACTGGCTTTATTGTCAGATTAATTCATTATGAGGCATATTGTGTGAAAAGGTCCTGAATCATTTGAAGACGTCATTGATAGTGATGTAGTGTGAGGAACTGGACAGAGGGGGGCAGTAAACAGGTGAGCTGGAGCCAGTCCCTGCCCCCATGAGGATGCAATCTGGAAGTCATTTTAAACAGAATATCCCTTGCTTCACACTTCCTCCTCGGTCCTGATTGCTCAAAATTCTGAAAATATGAGACGCCGAGAAATGTGTTGTCGTTATGTTGAAAAGAGAAATGGAGAATAGAAAAAGCCCACAGATAATTTGCAGTAGGCAATGGGGGGAGTCCAGCTCAAGGTGTCATTAAAAAAAAAGCACCCTCTTCCCCAACATTACAAATATTTTCCCATGACCCTCCCCTTGTACTGTAGAATTAACTCAAAATAATGTTTACGACCACAAATAACAATAACTGTAGTGACCCTGTGTTTATAAACGGTTCACCGACGACCACGAATGAGCTCCCTCTTCCTGCCTGTTTCATTACACTACAATCAGAGCCAGCTGCAGACAATCATCAACTAGAGGGCAATCTGAGTTTCAACATTTTGGTGCCATATTTAGAATTATATAAAATATATGCAACACATTTTCCACCAAGGTTTCTGTGCCAATGCACCACACAACTAATAAACAAAGCCTACTGACTTAGGACACTTCAATATCATAGTTTGCGACAAACAGAAAATACATTCCTCCCTACCTTGTAGGCCTACCCAGTATCGAAGGCTTGGCTTGACAGTCTCTACAAACAGAACATACATTCCTCCCTACCTTGTAGGCCTACCCAGTATCGAAGGCTTGGCTTGACAGTCTCTACAAACAGAACATACATTCCTCCCTACCTTGTAGGCCTACCCAGTATCGAATGCTTGGCTTGACAGTCTCTACAAACAGAACATACATTCCTCCCTACCTTGTAGGCCTACCCAGTATCGAAGGCTTGGCTTGACAGTCTCTACAAACAGAACATACATTCCTCCCTACCTTGTAGGCCTACCCAGTATCGAAGGCTTGGCTTGACAGTCTCTACAAACAGAACATACATTCCTCCCTACCTTGTAGGCCTACCCAGTATCGAAGGCTTGGCTTGACAGTCTCTACAAACAGAACATACATTCCTCCCTACCTTGTAGGCCTACCCAGTATCGAAGGCTTGGCTTGACAGTCTCTACAAACAGAACATACATTCCTCCCTACCTTGTAGGCCTACCCAGTATCGAAGGCTTGGCAGTCTCTACAAACAGAACATACATTCCTCCCTACCTTGTAGGCCTACCCAGTATCGAAGGCTTGGCTTGACAGTCTCTACAAACAGAACATACATTCCTCCCTACCTTGTAGGCCTACCCAGTATCGAAGGCTTGGCTTGACAGTCTCTACAAACAGAACATACATTCCTCCCTACCTTGTAGGCCTACCCAGTATCGAAGGCTTGGCTTGACAGTCTCTACAAACAGAACATACATTCCTCCCTACCTTGTAGGCCTACCCAGTATCGAAGGCTTGGCTTGACAGTCTCTACAAACAGAACATACATTCCTCCCTACCTTGTAGGCCTACCCAGTATCGAAGGCTTGGCTTGACAGTCTCTACAAACAGAACATACATTCCTCCCTACCTTGTAGGCCTACCCAGTATCGAAGGCTTGGCTTGACAGTCTCTGAATGTCATTCAACTTTTTGGTGTTTTGTAACAGATGTCTCTTTCAGTTCATCAATTGGCCGCTGCACAGTTTGGATTTCTTGATTTGATTTGTTATTTAAAAAAATACATAAACACGGTATTTCACAATAAAGTCGGACTTATTTCCATTGTGATCCCGATTTTTATTAAATTATTTTATTTTTTCAATTTTTTACATATACAGTTACATAGAGATGAAAAAATGCTCAACCTCCAGATGAGTATGAGGGGGAGTTTAAGTACAATTCTTATTCGCTTGTTTTGCTAGTAGCTTATTCTTTAGATGTTTCAAATCAAATTGTGTTTGTCACATGCGCCGAATACAACGGGTGACCTTACAGTGAAATGCTTACTTACAAGCCCTTAACCAACAATGCAGTTCTAGAAATAGTTAAGAAAATATTTACAAAATAAACAAAAGTAAAAAAAGAAGTAACACAATAAAATAACTATAACGAGGTTATATACAGGGGGTACCGAGTCAGTGTCTGGGTGTACAGGTTAGTCGAGGTAATTTGTACATGTAGGTAGGGGTAAAGTGACTATGCATTGATAATGAACAGCGAGTAGCAGCAATGTAAATAGTCTGGATGGCCAGTTGATTAATTGTTCATTTGTATTTGCTGCTGGTGAACCCATCCTCCCCAGTAAATGTTGTCCCTACTATAAATTAATAATTCACATAAATTTAGTTTTGTAAAGCAAATAATGTATAAAAAAAATATACAAATTGTGTGTGTGTGTGTGTATATCTATCACACACACACAGTCTAACCGTTCACAGAATAGTGGGTTATTTCATCTAATCATCTTTGTCTTTTGATCTCACCAAACGATGTGTATTTATCTGTTCTCTGCAGACCCTTTTTGAAATCAACAAGGTTTTTGGACCCCCCCCCAGAACCACCTTGTCTGAGCCTCCGCAGTGATCAATGGGTTTTTTTAAGCATCTGAAAGTTCTAGCTCTTTGTAATGCAGTTGAGTCTTTTTTTTGTTAAGTTTGGTTAACATACAAATGATAGTTGAGATAGAGGCCTATTCTTAAGGTTTCAATATGGCATGGCTCTATTTGCAAAAAGTGGTACTGCATCCCTCATAGTATTACTTGCTTTGAACAAACTGAAGTTAGGAATATTGTGAAGACCTGTCTGCACCTGTTCCTCGAACTGTTTACTGACCGGCTATATAGATTTAGGGTGCACACGAGTACATATGCATAGTTGTTTTATTAGATTGAAGATGATTGGACTGTTTATGTGCATGTTATTCCTATTCTCTGGCTCTTATTGCCTTAGTTACTTTAGAGCTACAATTTAGAACTGCAACCAAAATAAATCAAACCCTTGGTTTCAAACAACCACATATCCATGCTGTCAAATGTACAGTGGGCAAGTACTCAACATATAGTTCATGTTGTCTCGTCCGAAATGTTTGGATTTTATGGTTGGTATCCAGCAGAATACTCGGGCTCAGCTTCTGAGGCGTAGCGGGGCATGTCTTGGCCCTCACAGCACAGGGAAATAGGACCATGTAACATTTGCAAAAGATGAATGAACTCCGGGAGCACTGGCGGGCCATGGCACGCCTGATATAAATCTCTGCGGTCTCCTGGCTTATTTGTTTCCCATAATATATCGCAGAGGATTTTGGGTCAGCGGTTTGACAGGGTTCCTGGAGCACTAGTTTTAGGGGCAGAGGTGTCCTTTCATCCAGGGTGGCTTGCCAACCTCTGTGCCAGAGCCCTAATGCATTCTACCCCAGCCAATTGCCTTACGGACTTTTTTTGTTTGTTCAGGGAAGTGAATTCCCTGTCTTAATGTTGGGAGCTTTTGCAGAATGTCTCCTCTTTTCCTCTTTTACTCTGGCAATATATCTGATTTCATTGACAACGTAAGCCAACTGCCAGAAATTAACAACAGAGGCAGGAATGTTTGGTTTTGCAAGAACTGGCAGAGTTCTCTGAATGACATAAGATTTTTGAATGGTTTCTGAGGGCCAGTGTGTCTGCTGCAGTATTCACAGGGACACCTGTTGGTGCGGTGTGTTCCCTACAGCCAGCCGCAGCCCACACACACGCCCAGTACTCACATTGGAAACCGTCCATGAAACATTATACAACCCTTCTCTTGCCCACACTTTCCTCGAATTCATCTGAATCTAGGCCAGAAGTGGAGCACTATTGGTATATTTTACATCAGAGGTTGTAATTGCTAACAGGTGGTTAACCCAGTTCTGGAACAATGCAGAAGGGCTGAGTAAGGCCATTTTAAAATTAGAGTGTCATATAAACTCACTTCCACTTTGGCACATACTGTTATAGCATCAGGGGAACTGTTTCTGTTCTTGTGAGGAAAGGAAGAATGGGACAAAAGCGGAAGTTTGTTCACTTTCTGCTTATAAAAACATTAGACTTACCCATTGAAAAGTAGTGTTTTTAATGTAAATAATGGCCTGATTGGTGGAGTGCTGCAGAGATGATTGTCTTTCTGGAAGGTTCTCCCATCTCCACAGAGGAACTCTAAAGCTCTGTCAGAGTGACCATCGGATTCTTGGTCACCTCCCTGGCCAAGGCCCTTCTCCGATTGCTCAATTTGGCCGGGCACCCAGCTCTAGGAAGAGTCTTGGTGGTTCCAAACTTCATTTAAGAATGATGCAGGCCACTGTGGTGTTCGGGACCTTCAATGCTGCAGAATCTTTTTGTTTTGGTACCCTTCCACAGATCTGTGCCTCGACACAATCCTGTTACGGAGCTCTACGGACAATTCCTTCGAGCTCATGGCTTGGTTTTTGCTCTGACATGCACTGTCAACTGTGGGACCTTGTATAGACAGGTGTGTGCCTTCCCGAATCATGTCCAGTCAGTTGAATTTACCACAGGTGGACTCAAATCAAATGTTATTAGTCGCATGCGCTCAATACAACCGACGTAGACCTTACAGTGAAATGCTTACTTACAAGCCCCTAACCGACAATGCAGTTTCAAAAATAAGGATAAGAATAAGAGAAAAATAATGAGTAATCAAAGCAGCAGTAAAATATAACATGTGTGTGTGTGTGTATATGTTGCCGGTACAGAGTCAATGTGGAGGGGCACCTATGCATAGATGACAAATCAAGTTGTAGAAACATCAAGGCTGGTCAATGGAAACAGGATGAACCTGAGCTCAATTTCAAGTCTTATAGCATAGGTTCTGAATACTTAAGGTATTTCTGTTTATTTTTTTTATATATTTGCGAGAATTCCTTAACCTGTTTTTCGCTTTGTCATTATGGGTTATTGTGTGTAGATTGAGGATTTTTTTATTATTTTTTTAAATCCATTTTAGAATAAGGCTGTAACGTCACAAATTATGGAAAAAGTCAAGGGGTCTGAATACTTTCCAAATACAGAACCATACAAGCGTCATATATAGAAAATCAATCATATGTACCACCGCATCAAGTCCTAATGACGATCACATTCCTCAGTAATGTGAGTCAACCAAACTTTTAAACTCCTCCAAGGAAACAAGATCCTGGTGTTTCAAGCTGGTCTAGAGAGAATTCCTTGACCACGGAACTAAAACACTTTTCACTATGATCCATTCTGATTTTAGGAAGCGTTAAAAGTACACTACATGGCCAAAAGTATATGGACAACATCTCATCGAACACCTCATTACAAAATCATGGGCATTAATATAAAGTTGGCCCCCCCTTTGCTGCTGGGACTTGCTTCCATTCAGCCACAAGAGCATTAGTGAGGTCTGCCACTGATGTTGGGCGAATAGGCCTGGCTCGCAGTCGACATTCCAATTCATCCCAAAGGTGTGTGATGGGGTTGAGGTCAGGACTCTGTGCAGGCCAGTCAAGTTCTTCCACAACGATCTCGACAAACTGTCTGTATGGACCTCGCTTTGTGCACGGGAGCATTGTCATGCTGAAACAGAAAAGGGCCTTCCCCAAACTGTTGCTACAAAGTTGTAAGCACAGAATCGTCTAGAATGTCCTTGTATGCTGTAGTGTTAAGATTTCCCTTCACTGGAACTAGGCCGAACCATGAAAACCAGCCCCAGACCATTATTCCTCCTCAACCAAGCTTTACAGTTGGCACTATGCATTGTGGCAGGTAGCGTTTTCCTGGCATCCGCCAAACCCAGATTAGTCCATCGGACTGCCAGATAGTGAAGTGTGATTCATCACTGCAGAGAACATGTTTCCACTAATCCAGAGTCCAATGGCGGCGAGCTTTACACCACTCCAGCCGACGCTTGGCATTGCGTATGGTGATCTTAGGTTTGTATGCAGCTACTTGGCTATGTAAACCCATTTCATGAAGCTCCCAACGAACAGTTCTTGTGCTGATGTTGTTTCCAGAGGAAGTTTGGAACTCGCTAGTGAGTGTTGCGACCAAGGACGGACACTTTTTATGCTTCAACACTCGGCGGTCCCGTTCTGTGAGCTTGTGTGGTCTACCACTTCACGGCTGAGCCGTTATTGCTCCTATACATTTCCACTTCACAATAACAGCACGTACATTTGACCGGGGCAGTTCTAGCAGGGCGGAAACTTGATGAACTGACTTGTTAGTAAGGTGGCATCCTATGACGAGCCCTTATTCTGCCAATGTTTGTCTATAGAGATTGCCAATGTTGGTCTATGGAGTGCTCGATTTTATAAACCTGTCGGCGTATAAAGCAACGGCTGTGCGTCAAATAGCCGAGTCCACTAATTTGAAGAGGTGTCAACATACTTTTGGCCATGTAGTGAGTTGGCGGGAGACTAACTGGTAGTTTATTTTCTGACCTTATCAAAGAACAGAGATAAAGGTGTAGTTTTGAACGTCTGAAGTCCTTGATCTTGTTGGCCTTCCTGTGACACTGGGTGCTGTAGATGTCCTTGAGGGAAGCCAGTGTGCCCCAGGGATTTTGTTGAGCTAACCGCACCACCCTTTGGAGAGCCCTGCTGTAGCGGATGGTGCAATTGCCGTACCAAGGGGTCATGCGGCCCGAAAGGATGCTCTCAATGGTGCATCTGTAGAACCGCTCATTGCTTCTACAGAACTTATATCAAAGTTTCAGTGTGTAGCCACACCCTTTCCACTGGTGTTATCGTCGGTCAAACCAATTAGCCACAGATCCACGAGATCAAAGTGCTCTTGGTCCTCTCCAGCTCCCTCTAAGCCAAGGCCCAACTATTTTTGCAGAGAAATTATAGCATGCCTCCACCAAGCTGTGAATCATAAGCCACTCGACTGTACTTTATGACATCCTTGCAGGTTCACAGCATTTTCACCTCCGCTCTCCCTAAACTACCGCGTCAGATTTCCTCAACAGACTGGTGGCTATTATTACCCATAGGCTGTGTCATTGGGGATTGAACTGATCTCCCTCCCTCCATTCATCCCTCCATCATCTGTCCCTCTGGCTGGACTACACTTCCTATGGATCGCAGCAGTCTCCTCTCCTTTCTCCGATGACATCATCCGTCCTGTCTGGTCACTCCTGTTGCACAGCACTGTGCTGAGAGGCATTAGGCCACTACTTTGATTTCCCTGAGCTGCAGATAGCCACAGATAATTACAGCAGAATATAAGTAGGACTGCAGCATAGAGCAGAGGGGGGAGCATTATGGAGAAAGCAGGGCAGGCAGTCACTCACTTCCCATTATTTTAACCCTCATGTCCAATTCTCTTATTTGGCTCCCAGACCAGGCTGATATTGACAAACATCATTCTTGTTAAGATCTTATGAAATTACAAACTCTTCTTGGCAGGCTCGCCTTGTTTGTGTGGCAATGTATCTTTTTGGCAGCTGGGTTTGATTTGTGGCTTTGATAGTTTGAGATTAATAGTATTTGCAAGGCCATATTGCACATTTTGGTTTATTCAAAGTTGAAACGATCATACCCTTAGTTATTTATGCAGTTGTATCCATTGAACAGGTACATCTTTATAGTTTGACTGTACTCTTGTGTAGACCTAAGGCTGATGTTGAAGTCCAAACACATTATTATAATTACCACCTCAGCCATTGCGCCAGCCACTTTCCCTCAGGGGAATCCCTGTCGAAACTGAATGCAGTTTGTTTGCCATCTTAAGTGGAGGTCCAATTTAGTAACGTTGCCCCCTCGGCCCTCGATTTAGCTCAACGGAGCGAGTGAGCAACCATGGTCACTTGCGGGGTTGACATGACACACAATTCAATGAACTGTAGTCACATGTCAAACTCTGGTGGCCGTGAAGTTTCAAATTGAAACAAAAATATTGTATTTTTTGGCATGTCAGAAAAAAGTATGAAGCTAGCTTGCTAATATATTGGAATAAAGGACCAAACTATAAAACTAGCTAGCCAGCTATAGGTAACTGTAGCTAGCTACCTGACAGGAATGTTAGCTTACTCGGTACATTCGTAGCTTTAGGTTGGTTGTTTTTAAGATCAACTTCAAGACTTCCTCCAAGGATGTTGCCTCTCTGACCATCACACTACCTCGCTTGGGCAAGGGACATTTAAGGTACACTCTGATGTGACGATGTAAAACGTCATTCAAGGGCTGAGGGTTTAGGGCCGATGGTTTAGGGCCGATGGTTGTCTACTTTGAGTTTGAAATGCAGCCCGAGTGTAGGTCGGTCTGCCCTGGGCAGCTACAGCAGCGCGTCAGTCTGGCGTGTACGAAATGATGCAATCGTTCTCTCAGATTACTGTCAGAGACGCATTGCTTATTTCCTGCCTGCTCTATGTCATCTTACAAATGCACACCATAGAGGGGACAGAGATGTGCAATATGCAGTATATGTCAGAATATATGTTGAGGACTTGATGGTTCTAGGGTGGAGGCTACAGTATATTTTCTGTATGCATGTACACTACCGTTCAAAAGTTTGGGGTCACTTAGAAATGTCCTTGTTTTTTAAAGAAAATAACTTTTTTTTTTGTCCATTACAATAACAGCAAATTGATCAGAAATAGTGTAGACATTGTTAATGGACTTGCTGTTGCTTATTAAGGGTAATGAAATGAGTAGAATTTAATGGTTTAGTGGTTTCTCACTGATGAAGACGTTTTACAGGTGTAGCGGAGGTGGAAACCTGTGATGATGCACGTCCCTTATCACCTGGGTTGAAACATTTCACACCCACTCAACGTGTCAACCCAACTTGCATATATACTGCTCACCCGTAAGTCCCACAAAGTATGGCCACAGCCTTCTACCACAGGAGGTTGCTGGCACCTTAATTGGGGAGAACGGGCTCGTGGTAATGACGAGTGGAATTAGTGGAGTGGTATCAAATGCATGATTTTCATGCGTTTTGTTGCCATTCCATTTGCTCTGTTCCGGCCATTATTAAGAGCCGTTCATCAGCAGCCTCCACTGACTTCTACCTACCAGCGCTTTTATTCAAAATAGAAGCTATGGCCACATATCTCACAGGACTCTGCTGTGCAGAGCATGGTGCCTTGGTTATATGGCAGCTAATGGTTTCCCAAGCCTGCCAGTGTGCACAGATGTCATCGATAGAACAGCACCAAACGCAGGGGTTGTATAGATGTCAGCCAAGGCTCTGTACTAAATGGGTGGTATGCAATTCTCTGTTTCCCAACTCACTGGCTGAATTTGACTAAGTAGATTATTTTTTACTCCCCCAGTTGTGCCAACGGCTTTCATTCGTAGAGGAACTGTTGTGTATTTTGAAATGGGGCATATTGATTTCCTGTTCTGTTTTTATTCTGTTCTGCAGCACTCTGACTCTGCAGCAGTGGCTTCTACAGAGAGGAGAGGGAGTTCCACAGCCTACTAAATATGAGTCATCTATAGGAACTACTGCAACCATTATGAATGTACTTGGTAGCTATCCATCAGCCCAGTTCAAAGTCAAAAATAAAGCTACCTTTCTGTTTCAGTTTTAATGATGCAATAACCATATGAGTAGCTTGGGCAGTATGTATAGGTTTGGCTGGTCAGGACAAGTGAAGCTCCCCTATAAAAATACAGTGGAACTGGCATATTTTTACTCCCTCCCTGCTTAAAATAACCACTCTGGCTTGACGTCAGTCCTGGAGCCTGCAGGTTGTCACTCTAAATGTTTCTGTTTGGGACAGAATTACACACACGCTATCTCTGAAATGAATCCAAACGCTGTTGCCCTGCGCTGTTCTGTTCATCCCATAAAATTTAAAAAATCACAATCACACATCAGAGCAAGCTATCTTCATTTGCCTGGCTTCACAAAGGGGCTTGTTTGTTTGCAGCAAGAGACAAAAGCCCCTCCAGCAAATGCATTAAAAAACATCCCTGAAAACGTGTGCTTTAAAAGTAGACTGCAGCTGTGGAGGAGTCAGTGAAAATCTGATCTACTTTTCCTCACTGTCCTCCATGCATCACCCCAGAGGTAAAGAGGCCTGAAGTTTTAATTTACAGATTTGCTGAAGCAAGATGCACACTACCGAGAGAGAGCGGATGTATGAATGTCCAGAGCGGTCGATATGTTGGCCGCTCAGGTCTCTAGTCTGACTCTGTGGCTCGGGAAAGGAAGGTGGTCGCTGAACGTGGATCTTTGTTGTGATGAGTAGCAGCAGAGTCAATTACTGGCTTGGCTCTCAGAGACCTTTGGCTGGGAATTGTCTTTTTAATAATGAAAAAGACACACAAACAGAAGCAAGCCGAACAGTCCGAGATGATAAATAATGATTGAATGAGAGATTCTGACCTATTCTAATGGGCTACTTCATTCAGCACAGACATGTCTCCTCTGTCTGGCCAACACACTACCTCATTCTCTCTGTAGAACTTCTCTAATCTGACCCGTGTCTAGATGCGTGCTGCAGTTGGAAACGTAATTTGGCCCCCTTCCTAAAATATATCCTCTACGACATTGTTATTCCAACAAATTAGGGCTCAAATGGGATCCATTAGGAAACGGGGCTAATGACGGAGCTTGGTCGCTCCTGTGTGGGGGCTTTCTGACCACTGACAGACACTCAGTGCTGAGCCGCTGACCGCCCCGTCTCCTCCCCCCTCCCTACGCACGCCAATGACTCACCCTACCCAATAAATATTGTACTTATTGTCGGACACAGTTCATGTACAAGTGCATTAAAGGTTAGCAAAACAACCTCCCTTTTCTTTCCTTCTAACTAACGGGATGCCGTCCAAAACCTCTCAGGCAAATATTAAATCAACCTTTAAAGGGCTGAGAGATCATAACTTGGGGGAACGGTGCAGCTAGAGCTGAATAACTTTTCAAAGCGTTGCCATGGTACCGGACCCGAGCCCCCCTAGGGAAATGGCTAAAGACCAGGTCCTGGCTGGGAACAATGGAGAATGGATGGGAGTAGTGTTGCGACCCATTCAAGCGTTTGTGTTCGCTCGCAACAATGTCAATTTTTAAACAATACTAACGTGAAGAAAATAAATCTCCCACCACCCCTGTTTTTCAAATAAGCAGACTGATGCTTTGGTGAATAAACACTCTTGCAGGTGAGAGTGTGTCAGTACTTAATGTAGCTCTTTTCATTGAGTACTTGGTTTTTGTGGCTCAGCTCATTCTTTGCGTATTACATCTTGCTTTTTAAATTAAGCATGGCACAGTGTGTGGACACCACAGAGATGATGCGCTTAGTTTTTACATCCTATCAAACCTTTATTACTGAACTGTTATCACACTTTATAATACACTCTGGAGGAAAGAGTCTGCATGGTTTGACACCTAAGTATGTGTTAACAGGCCTGCGGATGTGGTCAGTGTATTTGTAGTGTTGTCATCTCACTATGCTGTTCTACAGATGTAGGATCTTAATTTGATCACCCTGTTGCAGAACTTTCCTGCAATCCAGGACATGTAAAACTTGTAGTGTATTTGAGGTTTAAAAAGGCTTCTGAAGTTTGTCATTTCTACTTTTTGAAATTGCAGACTTGATTTTCCCATACAAAAAGAAAATACAAAAATTCCAATAATTATAATCCACGTAATAATTCACATTTCCTGTTGCTGCAGGATTATTTTCCTGCTTTAGCGAACTGTCTGAAATGTAAGATCCTACACCTGTATGGGTTAGCCTTCCTTTTGTTCTTGACAGCCCTTTATTATAGAGTTGTTGGTGGACAGAACATCCTTGTTATAGTGAGAGGGACAAGGATCTTCTCAGATTCTCCTCTATATGTTCCTCATAGATGAAGGACACTCTTTTTCCCTGTCCCCTCTTCTGTCTCTATCCCCCTGTGTAGTGACACATCTCAGCCCATTAGCCAGCAGCAGGTGTCTAACCTGGTCAAATATGATGTTCATGGTGACTGTCACCACCTAGACTGGATGTCAAGTTCTCCTCCTTAGTAATGGACATAGCTTGGACCCTTAGAGAGCACCATGACGGTAGCTCAGTCTGCAGCACCATATTGAGAGGGAGGAGATCCACCCCCCCCCCAAATCACTAGTCAAGCCAGGTCTGTGTTGTTTCATTCCCTTAATTGGTAAAGTTAGGACTATTTAGGGTCATCTGATCCTAAACCTGTGGTTTTAGGGGGGAAACACCCACCTTGAGTGTGGCAGTAGTACGTTTAGGGAACTAGACTCCTGACTCCTCAGTATACCTGTCGTGATTAACAGTTCCCACCTGTACACACACCCTGCTCATACTACACATTCATTTGGAGTCCAGCAACAGCAATGCAGGGCTGCAGTTCTCTCTGGTTCCTTGGCCCAGGCAGGGCCTATAAATCTGGCCCAGAGCAGACTTTGTGTAGCATGGCTGGCTAGCACCCTGACGCAGTGAGTTAAAAATGCTGTATACACTCCCCTATGTATTTATTTGGACAGTGAAGGTAAATATTTTAATTTGTCTCTCTCCTCCAGCATTTTGGATTTGAGATAATGTTTCGTATGAGGCGAAAGTACGGAATGTCACACTTTTTTCTTTCCTTTTTTTTCATTCTTACCTGTTTTACCGTTTAGAAATATGTTATGTATCTAGTCCCCCCCCATTTGAAGGTGTCAAGTATTTGGACAAATTCACATGTGTATTAAAGTAGTCAACAGTTTAGTATTTGGTCCCATGTTCCTAGCACGCAATGACTACATCAAGCTTGTGACTCTACAGACATGATGGATGTATTTGCAGTTTATTTAGGTAGTTTCAGATCATGCTGCGCCCAATATAAATTAATGGTAAATAATGTATTGTCATTTTGGAGTCACTTTTATTGTAAATAAGAATAGAATATGTTTTTAAAACACAATGTGGATGCTACCATAATTACGGATAATCATGAATGAATCATGAATAATGATGAAAGAGAAGTGGTTAGCGTTTTTGGGGGGGTATGATATTTATGCCTCTAACTATTGAACTCTGGGATTTTATATGAAAAATGCCTGGCCTGCACGTTTCTCTTCCTCCGCTCTCTTTCTCTCCCTTTTACTCCCCATTGATTGGATGTGAGCTGTCGAGCATGTTTCACAATAACTTTCTCTTTTACAGCCTTGCCCCTGCCAGATGGGGAAGAGGCATTGCTGTTTATGATGTGTAACCGGGCCTTGCAAGTGACACGTGACTCCTCGTGGCTGCCGCTCCGCTGCCCGCACAGATCCTTTACAAGGTTTGACAAAAAAAATGCAATTAGGTGAAAAGAGATTGCGGCGTGGAGGGACGAAGCGGTTTCCTCTGGGGATGGCGATGTGAGGGGAGCATGTCTCCTATCTGACTAGAGGACAGGTGGACACAGGAGAAGGGAGCAGGGGAGATTGCATTTCCCGGATTGCTCACGTCTTCTCGCCTCCTCAAAATCCATTGGATGAGAAGGTTAGAGATCCCTCCCCTCTGACCTTCTCATCCAATGGGTTTGGAGGACGAGGCGAGGAGAGAGGACGTGAGGAAAGGAGGAAATGCAATTTGACATTTTCCCAAGGCTGCGTCGTATCCTTCATAGGATGTCCTTCACGAGTGAAATGTTGTGATGTGCATTCACTGCATGTCCCAGTTGACCATACATCAATGTACATATGTGCAATGTATTTCTTCCTAATTGTAGCCGCTGCGTGTCTTCAGAGAACCTCGTGTTAAAATTATGTTAGAATTTTTTCAAATGTATTTGAATGGGGTTGAAGGCTTTCTGTGGTCAACCATGGATGACATTGGTAGGTATCATAACACACAGACCCAGATAAGGAAGCTCTGTGTGCTATTTGTTTGCCATGGACCATGACCTTAACATTGAGCACGCGTTCGAGTGGAAGCTTTTTTTTTCTTTCAAGCTTTCCAGTATACCTCCCCTCCCTCTCTTACTGTGGTGATGACAATAGATACTGTAACTTCCACATCCACCTTTCACTTCACTATACAAAGCTCCTCCCTTTTCCTCTTTCATAAAGAAATGCATTGCAATTAAGGCATTGATAGCCAGTTAAATTTCTAGTACATCAGACAATAAGCCTGAGGGTCCATTGTAATTGACTGGTGGCATGAATCCTTAAAGTAGGGGGTATAGACCATAGATGGTCCCAATTGTGATTTAAAGACCTCTGTCAAGCCTACCTGAGGGGCATTTTTAAAAGGAATTGTTTGTTTTACCTTTGCTACTATACTATACAGTGCCTTGCGAAAGTATTCGGCCCCCTTGAACTTTGCGACCTTTTGCCACATTTCAGGCTTCAAACATAAAGATATAAAACTGTATTTTTTTGTGAAAAATCAACAACAAGTGGGACACAATCATGAAGTGGAACGACATTTATTGGATATTTCAAACTTTAACAAATCAAAAACGGAAAAATTGGGCGTGCAAAATCATTCAGCCCCCTTAAGTTAATACTTTGTAGCGCCACCTTTTGCTGCGATTACAGCTGTAAGTCGCTTGGGCTATGTCTCTATCAGTTTTGCACATCGAGCGACTGAAATTTTTCCCATTCCTCCTTGCAAAACAGCTCGAGCTCAGTGAGGTTGGATGGAGAGCATTTGTGAACAGCAGTTTTCAGTTCTTTCCACAGATTCTCGATTGGATTCAGGTCTGGACTTTGACTTGGCCATTCTAACACCTGGATATGTTTATTTTTGAACCATTCCATTGTAGATTTTGCTTTATGTTTTGGATCATTGTCTTGTTGGAAGACAAATCTCCGTCCCAGTCTCAGGTCTTTTGCAGACTCCATCAGGTTTTCTTCCAGAATTGTCCTGTATTTGGCTCCATCCATCTTCCCATCAATTTTAACCATCTTCCCTGTCCCTGCTGAAGAAAAGCTGGCCCAAACCATGATGCTGCCACCACCATGTTTGACAGTGGGGATGGTGTGTTCAGGGTGATGGGCTGTGTTGCTTTTACGCCAAACATAACGTTTTGCATTGTTGCCAAAAAGTTCAATTTTGGTTTCATCTGACCAGAGCACCTTCTTCCACATGTTTGGTGTGTCTCCCAGGTGGCTTGTGGCAAACGTTAAACAACACTTTTTATGGATATCTTTAAGAAATGGCTTTCTTCTTGCCACTCTTCCATAAAGGCCAGATTTGTGCAATATACGACTGATTGTTGTCCTATGGACAGAGTGTCCCACCTCAGCTGTAGATCTCTGCAGTTCATCCAGAGTGATCATGGGCCTCTGCTGCATCTCTGATCAGTCTTCTCCTTGTATGAGCTGAAAGTTTAGAGGGACGGCCAGGTCTTGGTAGATTTGCAGTGGTCTGATACTCCTTCCATTTCAATATTATCGCTTGCACAGTGCTCCTTGGGATGTTTAAAGCTTGGGAAATCTTTTTGTGTCCAAATCCGGCTTTAAACTTCTTCACAACAGTATCTCGGACCTGCCTGGTGTGTTCCTTGTTCTTCATGATGCTCTCCATGATGCTCTCTGCGCTTTTAACGGACCTCTGAGACCATCACAGTGCAGGTGCATTTATACAGAGACTTGATTACACACAGGTGGATTGTATTTATCATCATTAGTCATTTAGGTCAACATTGGATCATTCAGAGATCCTCGCTGAACTTCTAGAGAGAGTTTGCTGCAGTGAAAGTAAAGGGGCTGAATAATTTTGCACGCCCAATTTTTCAGTTTTTGATTTGTTAAAAAAGTTTGAAATATCCAATAAATGTTGTTCCACTTCATGATTGTGTCCCATTTGTTGTTGATTCTTCACAAAAAAAATACAGTTTTATATATTTATGTTTGAAGCCTGAAATGTGGCAAAAGGTTGCAATGTTCAAGTGGGCCGAATACTTTCGCAAGGCACTGTATGTGCTGTGCATTCAGCCAATGAGTATCCACTATCTGCACATTTAGGAAAATAGAACAGAAGGCAGTGTTATAGTAGATGCATCTCTACAGCTCTGGGCCTGTTGCCCCAGAGAGACTGGTTGGATGAGACCCTACTCCTGCTGAGAGCTCTGCCCAACCGTCACTGGCACCAGGACCTCCGTTAGGAGGGAAGGGGCTGTAGCTCTGCCCAACCCACACTGGCACCAGGACCTCCGTTAGGAGGGAAGGGGCTGTAGCTCTGCCCAACCCACACTGGCACCAGGACCTCCGTTAGGAGGGAAGGGGCTGTAGCTCTGCCCAACCCACACTGGCACCAGGACCTCCGTTAGGAGGGAAGGGGCTGTAGCTCTGCCCAACCCACACTGGCACCAGGACCTCCGTTAGGAGGGAAGGGGCTGTAGCTCTGCCCAACCCACACTGGCACCAGGACCTCCGTTAGGAGGGAAGGGGCTGTAGCTCTGCCCAACCCACACTGGCACCAGGACCTCCGTTAGGGGAAGGGGCTGTAGCTCTGCCCAACCGTCACTGGCACCAGGACCTCCATTAGGAGGGAAGGGGCTGTAGCTCTGCCCAACCCACACTGGCACCAGGACCTCCGTTAGGAGGGAAGGGGCTGTAGCTCTGCCCAACCCACACTGGCACCAGGACCTCCGTTAGGAGGGAAGGGGCTGTAGCTCTGCCCAACCCACACTGGCACCAGGACCTCCGTTAGGAGGGAAGGGGCTGTAGCTCTGCCCAACCCACACTGGCACCAGGACCTCTGTTAAGAGGGAAGGGGCTGTAGCTCTGCCCAACCCACACTGGCACCAGGACCTCCGTTAGGAGGGAAGGGGCTGTAGCTCTGCCCAACCCACACTGGCACCAGGACCTCCGTTAGGAGGGAAGGGGCTGTAGCTCTGCCCAACCCACACTGGCACCAGGACCTCTGTTAGGAGGGAAGGGGCTGTAGCTCTGCCCAACCCACACTGGCACCAGGACCTCCGTTAGGAGGGAAGGGGCTGTAGCTCTGCCCAACCCACACTGGCACCAGGACCTCCGTTAGGAGGGAAGGGGCTGTAGCTCTGCCCAACCCACACTGGCACCAGGACCTCCGTTAGGAGGGAAGGGGCTGTAGCTCTGCCCAACCCACACTGGCACCAGGACCTCCGTTAGGAGGAAGGGGCTGTAGCTCTGCCCAACCCACACTGGCACCAGGACCTCCGTTAGGAGGGAAGGGGCTGTAGCTCTGCCCAACCCACACTGGCACCAGGACCTCCGTTAGGAGGGAAGGGGCTGTAGCTCTGCCCAACCCACACTGGCACCAGGACCTCCGTTAGGAGGGAAGGGGCTGTAGCTCTGCCCAACCCACACTGGCACCAGGACCTCTGTTAGGAGGGAAGGGGCTGTAGCTCTGCCCAACCCACACTGGCACCAGGACCTCCGTTAGGAGGGAAGGGGCTGTAGCTCTGCCAGGTGTCCGTGTCATATCTGTATCTCAGGACTACGTATGGGCCTCCAGGGTTCTCCTGTCAACACGTGTCTCAGCGGTGTGTGTGTATGCAGTGCACGCAAGCCCACTCCTATATCAAAGATCAGGGCGGCCACTGGCGCACACGAACACACAGCGGCGGCAGCCACACTGACTGCACCACAGCTACGCTGGAAAATGTGAACCTTCTCATCTGCACACATACACCTGTGCGGGCGCGTGCACATACACACATACATGTTCTTTCTTCATCACACACACACACACGGAAGACCTCCATAGAGATCCCTGGCTGCTACACATCCAGGTGATCATATAGAAAAGCCGCTGGCTCATATGGATTATTTTAGTGATGAAGCGTATGCTCTGAATGTGTTTTTATAGGAGCTGTAAAGCATTTGTTCAAAGCTGCCAGGGTTGGAGGGAGCCACTCTCTCAGGCCTGCCACGGCAGCTGGCCAGGTCTCTGCAGAGAGGGCCTGAGGGAATGTATGAACAAACAGAGTGCAGGCACCCCCACCCCAGAGGGATCCGTGGTGACAAGTGTGTGCGAGGATGGCGTGTGTGTGCAAGCATGTGTGTGTGAGCGCATGTGCACGTGTGAGTGTGTTGTAGTGCTGTCTCGTGGTGAATGAAGGGGGTTGGAGAGGCCCTCCCTTCTGCTTGGAGAACCAAAGAGGCCCCAGCCTTTTGCACATTTATCTGTCGTCGTCTTGTTGTGCAGAATGAATATTGAGTGTCATAGTCAGTAAAGGAATAGATATCGAAAGGAATGGTTCCTAGTGTTTTGATTACTTTAACTGATAGATCTTTACAGAATGTTGTAATGCACTGTATATTTACAGGCCTGAACACAAGGTATTTGACACACGTACCCGTTCCATATTTGTTCATACCAAAATGTGTTCCTACCACAACCTGTTGGACGTCTGTGCTAGAATTGGTACGCTGGACACAATAACTCCCCCCAGATGATTGTCACATTGGACGGCATCTCTCACAGCCACCCACAACAAAACACTGGAGTCCACACCACTGAAGAAAGCAGGATGAGTGAACCTTCAATGAGCCTTCATCAGGTCAGATTTAGTAGAAAAAGGTTAATGAGATGGAATGGAGCAGCCTTCACGTGGCTGGAGGACTGTCTGGGGATTCCTGTCTGGGGATTCCATGAACAGCTCATTGGAACAAGCAGCATTGTTCAGGATCATTTTGAGCCGAAATTCTCTTTCCCCTCCGATCTACTAGCGCTATATCTTAAACAGCTCCGTGAGTGAGGTTTAGGTGGACCCCAATGCTGACCGAACAACAAGCCTTTCAAAAGATTTGTCTCTTCAGGTCATTCAAGTATTTTCCATGACCAAATGTTACCTCAAGGTCTGACTGTAGTTAAGCGTAATGCGTTTGGGAATATAGTACTGAATCCACAGTTGGTGTGGGACTTTACTCAAATTGTCTCAAATGGTATATTTTGACTAGATTGGTTCCCACCCTGCCTGTGTCTGAAATCTTTAAACAGCATCTAACAATGGGCTTGCTTAATATCCATGAGAAACAGAAAGCCTCATAGATACATATATCTATCAGATAGTGGTTTTGCCCTATCCCCTTTTTGTTTGTGTGCGTGCATGTGCGCCGGCCGGGCGTTTGTGCGATGCTGCAGCAGATTGCCCGGTCGTACCAAGAGCCACATTTACATGGGCCTAATCTGGGCCAGATGTTCCTGGATGACACAGATAATGAGAAAAGGCTCCATATCCTGGGAAAGTCATGTGACCTTGTGACTGGCACTGTCATATTCCCCCATCGTCAGCTCGGTGTGGCGATAATTAGATGACCATTTACAAGTGTTCCGTGCAGTAGTGGAACTACAGCATTGGGACTACTGGGCGGATCATTTTTCTTTCTGTTGATTTAATAGCTTTTGTCACTGGGATGTTAAGCGTACAGATGTGGTGCTTGTTATTTGCACTGTGCAATATGTTAACATGACTTGTGCTCATTGGCTTCGTAAGCCTCACTCATGTTTTATCTCTTTGTCCCTGTTTTACTTTCATGGTAAATCTTGTTTGCAGTTAAAAATATATATTTTCTATTGACCTGTTGTTAGTCGTCCGGATTCAGAAATGGTTATGTCGCACAAGCGGTCATACGTAAACTTTAGTGAGACATCGTTCTACCCACCATATTGACTCTGCTCTCCTGGAATCGCCTCCGAGACCGTCCAGAGACGACCATAGGGTTAGTTAACTTGCTGCTTTTTCTTAGGACCCACTGTTGGCCTCAATGAGAAGACTTTCTTTCCAACATGTCTAGTAGAAAAATGCATTAGAATCCACAGCGTTGACCTTTGACCTGTATATGCTCAACACTCTGGGGCCCTAAATAACTAAAGCACGGCCAAGCTGACACTTCAGAGGCCAATAAACAACAGATGTTCCAGACGAAACAGCATTTAAAAATTTTAAAAATCCAAACCCTTATAAATAAACTAAGGAGAGAACCTCTTTTCGCCCTCCACTCAGTCCTTGCAATAATGGATGTTAGTTTAGTTGCACCCAATCTTATGCATGTGGTCTGATAGGTGGTAGCTATCTTGCCTCAGTAGACTGAATGCTTGCTCAATGATCATACTCTGAGCACCTCATTAGACATGCTTTTATATGGGTCAAGTTACAATATAATTCATATCATAACTGGAGCCTAACGTGCAGAGTATTTTAATTATTTTTTCAAGATTGCATTAATGTCACTGCTGTAAACCTGCTTGGATCAAATCCATTTAAGAAAATGTAATCTATGTCATCTGAAGGGCTCTCCACAGTGGTTTCAGTCTACGCAATCTGACTATGTAGAGAGCCACGCAAACTAACCTCTGTCGGATCTGTTTCCTAGACTACTGTGTAGAGCCATTAATGTCCCGTTGAGGGCTCAGTGGGGATGAATGAGTGAAGCCTGATACTGGGAAATGTTAGCTTGACTGGGACCTAGACTTTGGTACACAGTCCCATCTTCTCAGTGGTATTCATTGTAAGTGTAGGTTGTGTGTGTCCAGGTTAGGCTACCTGATACTGGCATGTTAACAGGCGTATAGACCCTGACATTGTCCCTCTGTTTCTCTATGCTGCAGTGCTAGAGAAGAGTCAGCGGCAGCAGCTTGAGGCGGTGAGCTATTCGTCGCGCTATGCACTGGGCCTCTTCTACAAAGCCCAGGATCACATCGACGTCCCCTGGGCCGCCAAGTACATCTCCAATAATCCCTGCATTCGTTTCATCGCCATTGACGATAAAAAGCGCAATTTAGGTCAGTGCTACCATTTTATTGCTGCCATGTCTCTGTCTCTCTGTGTGTCTGTCTCTGTGTCTCTCTCCCTCTCTCTCTGCCATGTCTCTGTGTGTCTCTCTCTCTCTCTGCCTCTCTCGTTATCTCTGTCTTTCTCTCTCTGCCATGTCTCTGTGTCTCACTCTCTGCCTCTCTCTCTCTCTCTCTCTCTGCCTCTCTCTCTGCCGCCTCCTCTCACCCTACCCCGCTATGCATTAATCAGATTTTTTTTATACCTAATCAATTAAAAAAAAAATATTTGCTTCATCGCCATTGGCGATAAAAAGCCAATTTAGGTCAGTGCTACGACTCTCTGTCTGTCTGTCTGTCTGTCTGTCTGTCTGTCTGTCTGTCTGTCTGTCTGTCTGTCTGTCTGTCTGTCTGTCTTGTCTGTCTGTCTGTCTGTCTGTCTGTCTGTCTGTCTGTCTGTCTGTCTGTCTGTCTGTCTGTCTGTCTGTCTGTCTGTCTGTCTGTCTGTCTGTCTGTCTGTCTGTCTGTCTGTCTGTCTGTCTGTCTGTCTGTCTGTCTGTCTGTCTGTCTGTCTGTCTGTCTGTCTGTCTGTCTGTCTGTCTGTCTGTCTGTCTGTCTGTCTGTCTGTCTGTCTGTCTGTCTGTCTGTCTGTCTGTCTGTCTGTCTGTCTGTCTGTCTGTCTGTCTGTCTGTCTGTCTGTCTGTCTGTCTGTCTGTCTGTCTGTCTGTCTGTCTGTCTGTCTGTCTGTCTGTCTGTCTGTCTGTCTGTCTGTCTGTCTGTCTGTCTGTCTGTCTGTCTGTCTGTCTGTCTTGTCTGTCTGACTCATTCTCTTTTTCTCTCTGTCGGACTCTCTCTTTCTGTTTGCTTTTCTGCTTCTCTTTCTCCCTCTCTGGAAGGCATGCGTCAGAATGTCTCTCTAATTGAGTACCACTGTTCAGCAGGCATGTAACTTTCCATGCCAGCTTATGCCTTCAGTCCACTGGATTCTTCCTGGACTTTATGAAGCTGCATTTTGTGTACATTCAAAATCCCAATATACAAGTTGTGACGGTTTCATTCAAACTCAACCTTTTTCGATGATGCTGGGGGGAGACCCTCCATAGTCCTAATTATTTGATTGGCTCCCTGAGTGTTGGGCTTGCCCAGTCAGTCCATTGGTAGTCAGGCTTCATTACTGATTGAACACAGGAGGGAGATGCATTAGATGCTGAGCAGGGGAGCACAGACCCTGAGGTCAGGCTTCTGAGAACACACACATGTACCAGCCTTCATTAACAGCTCTGATTTCTGCTACAAAACCACTGTCTCTCGGCTGCTATAAGAAGGAACAACATCCTCTTATATCGCACCTGGAGGGGTTTGTGTGTGCGTTTCAGAGAGAGAAATATATGTATTTGTGTGTGTGTGGACATGTTTAACTATACTTGTGGGGACCAGTAGTCCCCACAAGAATAGTAGACAGACAAACAAAAAATACCATTTTCCGTACATATTTACCCATCATAGAAGTGTTCATAAAGTGTCTTTTTTGACCTGAATGCCAAAACATTCAGGGGATAAAGGTGCTTAACGTTGACCCATGTTGCATACCCTACCATACCATGAGACATCCATGTCTTCCTCACTGGAAAATAGAAACGGTTGAGTTTTATATCATTTAAATTCTTACAGTGTTGTCAAAGTATTTTGTAATTCCTTGAAAAAAAGATTGTATAAAATGTGTATTTTTTAAATCCTTATCAATTAAAAAAAAAAATGAAATGGCTTTTTCTATATATATTTATTTTTGTGTTATACATATGTAGTTTATACCCTATTTGACATAATCTGAGGTGTTTGTGGTGCCCGCCATCGGTTAAGACACAACATACTCTTGAATAAAGGGTGAGTGTCATTTCAATCATAGAAATAGAATTCATAGAATTGAAATCTACTTTCAGACCAGTATCATTTAGTTGGTACATCATTGAAATGTTATTTAAATTGAAGTTTTATCTCACAATTACTACCACAAAGGTGTATTTCTGGTCCACCCACTGGCAAATGCCAACTTAAATAGGAATGTATATTTCGTTATCTGTGTCTTTGATTTCAATAGGTTTCCTATGGAAGATTGACAGTATAATAAAAAAAAATTAAACTGATATTTCCATTCAAGCCAACATTCTCTGATGTGTGGACCTCCAACCATCTTCGTGCTACCATTTTGAAACTATAAATTCCCTATTTGAGTACTTTTATCAGCCAAAACATGACACCCACCCTATATTCAAGAGTATGCTGTGTCTCAAGCAATGGTGGGCACGACACAAACACCTCAGATTATATCAAAATGTATAGATTTTTTTTTTACGTGTTTTTAGGTAATTGATGTTCAAGGTTAATGTTTTTTTGTTACATTGTTTACAGAAATGTTTACCTTGTTTCACAGCCATGTTTTGAAGCTTTTAAATGATATCAAACTCAACCTTTTTGTCTTTTCCAGTGATGAAGACATGGATGTCACACGGTACGGGGGGGTGGGGGTGGGGGGGTATTAAGATAAAGATCACTTCATTGGTCAATTCCACACAAGGTCCAACCGAAATGTATATTTAGATTTTTATCCCAACCCCTCCTAAAGACACACAAACACACATACTTGACTTTTTCCACATTTTTGTTACGTTACACCCTTATTCTAAAATGGTCCTCGTCAATGTATTTAATCAATCTATACACAATATACCCCATAATGACATCACAATACCACATAATAACAAAACGAAAACAGGTTTTTGCATTTTTAAGAAATTTATTTTTTTTAATTATGAAAAAAATACATTTACATAACTATTCAGAGCCTTTGCTATGAGACTTAAAATTGCACTCAGGTGCTCAGGTCCTGTTTCCATTGATCATCCTTGAGATGTTTCTACAACTTGATTGTTGTGGGGGGCTGCAACACTGGGTGTCTGGGGAGCTTGCTCAAGGTCACTTCTAGAAGGCAATAGGTTTGATACCATCAATCCGCCAGTTCCCAGCTCACTTCCCGCCTGATTAAGCAGTGTAGTAGTGTGCAAGCAAACTTCTCTCAGATTATTTCTGAATGGCCCTTTGAAAGCTTGTGAATGCAGAGAGCAGGAGAGGCGCTTTAAGGAATAGCTGTGGAGTGTCTCTCCAACTCTCTGCAGTGGTCTAAGACACGGGGTGCTTGCTGTGACCAGGGGAACAGGTGTCAGGTCACAGGACAGGACAATGGGCCCCCTGTGTCATATAAAGGTAAGTTAACCAATGCAAATTGCACACTGCATAACTTTGTTGCCAAATTGCTCTGAGTGGAGCCTGTCTTTGTTTTTCTACCTGGTGAACGTTGTAGTCTCTTGCTTCTACCTCGGAAGCAGAGTTGGTGCCAGCCTCTACCTACTTACGTATAAAACAACCAATAACTGATTGTGAGCTCTTAATACCAGCGACTCAAACACCTTTTAGTGGTGCCATATACCATAAAAACATCTAATATTTTATACCATGGCCTTGCACAGTCAGATATGCATTTCAAAAGAGCCCTCTGTCCATCTCCTCTGTGTCATATCCTACATATTATAACAGGGCTCGCCTAACACCATTCCTACAGAGATACCGTCCTGTAGGTTCCTACAGAGATACCGTCCTGTAGGTTCCTACAGAGATACCGTCCTGTAGGTTCCTACAGAGATACCGTCCTGTAGGTTCCCACAGAGATACCGTCCTGTAGGTTCCCACAGAGATACCGTCCTGTAGGTTCCCACAGAGATACCGTCCTGTAGGTTCCCACAGAGATACCGTCCTGTAGGTTCCCACAGAGATACCGTCCTGTAGGTTCCCACAGAGATACCGTCCTGTAGGTTCCCACAGAGATACCGTCCTGTAGGTTCCCACAGAGATACCGTCCTGTAGGTTCCCACAGAGATACCGTCCTGTAGGTTCCCACAGAGATACCGTCCTGTAGGTTCCCACAGAGATACCGTCCTGTAGGTTCCCACAGAGATACCGTCCTGTAGGTTCCCACAGAGATACCGTCCTGGACTTCAGGAGACCGTAAGAGGGAGCACTCCCCCATCCACATCGACGGGGCCACAGTGGAGAAGGTAAAAGCTTCAAGTTCCTCTACGTACACATCACTGACATTCTGAAACGGTCCACCCACACAGACCGTGTGGTGAAGAAGGCGCAACAGCCTCCAACCTCAGAAGGCTGAAGAAATTTGGCTTGGCCCCTAAGACCTTCACAAACTTCTACAGATGCACCATTGAGAGCATCTTGTCGGGCTGTACCACCGCCTGGTACGGCAACTGTAACGTCCGCAACTGTAGGGCTCTCCAGAGGGTGGTGCAGTCTGCCCAACGCATCACCGGGAGCGCACTGCCTGCCCTACAGGACGTCTACAGCACCCGGTGTCACAGGAAGGCCAAGAAGATCAAGGACCTTGAACTTAGACACTGTTACTAGGTGGCTACCACCCGGTTATTCTACCCTGCACCTTAGAGGCTGCTGCCCTATGTACATAGTCATGGAACACTGGTCACTTTAATAATATTTACATACAGTACTGTTTCACCCACATCATTCTTCTATACTGTATTCTTGTCGAGGCCTATCCTATTTAACAATCGCTGTACATATACTATTCGTCAGATATACTACATTTTTTACTCTATACTGTCCATATTGTCTATACGTCCCATTACATTCCAGACTCCGACTTTGCCCGTACTAATATTTCTTAATTCCATTATTTTACTTTTTAGATGTGTGTATTATTAGATACTACTGCACTGTTGGAGCTAAGAACACAAGCATTTCGCTAGACCCGCAATAACATCTGCTACATATGTTTGTGACCATAAAAATTGATTTGATAGTTACAACTGGGGTTGGATTGAAAACATACAGGAGGGTAGCTTTCCAGGAACAGGGTTGGAGAACCCTGTCATATTAACATGGTCTCTGTCTCCATTTCTGCCCTCTCCATCTGAACTGAATTTTTTTGTTGGAGGAGAACAGCAGATGCAAAAGCTCACTTCCAGGAATGACACATCTCAAGTGATCAGGGTGAAACAGTCATCTGTGGGTTCAGTCACCATGACAACAAATATCCTCCACACAGGATACGCTGTTTGGGTTTCGCACCTCTTTCTGTCTTCCTCTTTGTTTGTCTTCCTCTTTCTCTCCCGCTCTCATTTTCTCTCTCTAGCTGGCCCTTTGCCTGGGCACAGTGATGCCAAACACTGGTTAGAGTGTCTCTCTTACCCATGAGCCAACCCAGAATGGCCCACTGGACAAAAGTTAGACCCCAGTGAATGTGTGCTGTAGAGTCTCTGTGACCCCACAGTTAGCATCCCCAGCTCCCTAGTTTCACACAAGTCAGTTTAGCATCTCCAGTTTAGCTCCAAACAAAACAGCTGGCTGTGTTTGTGTGTACGCTCAGTCACACGACATGGTCTCTTCAGCCGCTTTTAAAAAAAATAAACCGAGCAGGTGGAGATTATTGACCTTCTGGTAACTCTATGTCCCGCTCCGGCAAGTCAATCGCGGGATGTGTTTATTTGCTGTGGTAAACTATTGTTCTCCGCAATCAGTTTAAATATGGTTTTAAGACAATTTCATTAGAGAGATGACTTCACGACGTACAGCCGCAAGAAATCAACGCAAAGTGTCCTTTATGGGTCAGAGCCCTGTCTGTCTGTGCTTGTTGTCTGTCAGTCATTAGAAACAGGACCTTACTGTGTCCATTCCCTGCATGATGTCAACATCACACAGCCGGATCCACAGCACACGACAAGCCTTTCGGTTGTGTGTACTGTTACCTGCATGTTGTGTTTTTGGTAACTGCCAAAATAAAGGAAACACTTGAGGAAATGAGGGTTACAAAGTCTATTGAAACCAGGTGCTTCTACAAAGGTGTGGTTCTTGAGGTAATTAAGCAATTAACATCCCATGATTCTTAGGGCCATGTATAAAAATGCTGGGCAGGCCATTATTTTGGATTCCATGGCTATGCCCCCATAGGATGTCAAAGCCCCCATCCACAGGGTACGAGTGGTTGATGAGCATGAAAACGATGTAAACCATACGCCAACCTCAGTCACCAGATCTCAACTCAATTGAACACTTATGGGAGACTCTGGAGCGGTGCCTGAAACGGCGTTTTCCGCCACCAACAAAACACCAAATTATGGCGTCGCATCCCTCCAATAGAGTTCCAGGCACTTGTAGAATCTATGCAAAGACACATTGAAGCTATTCTGGCTCGTGGTGGCCAGAACAGCTTCAAGACACTTTACATTGGCGTTACCTTTTTGGCAGTACCTGTACATGCAACACACATCAACCTCTGACTGAGGGAGACATTTGTATTACAAATCAAGCTGGTCATATTAGTTAAGCAGAAACAGGGGATTCTGGGTACAGGAGTCTGTTTCATTAAAAAGCCATGACGTATGTTGTCGGCGGCGTGCACAGTTTTGACCCCCGTTTGGTATTGGCATGCAACTCTTAATTAAACATCAGGACAGAGATAAGGAAGTGCTTTTTTTCCTTTTTCCTGGAGTCAGAATCCTATCAAAGAATTCCGCTGTCAGATTAGGGGAACGATCTTGATGCCAAGGATGATTTTCGGTTCTATTCAACATCTTAGCTATTTCCATCTCCAGCTGTTTAAATCTGAGGACTTAGTTCTTTATGAAAACGAATCTTCTCATGACCCACTATTGAGGACACATTCAGTAGGGGTTTTGGATTTATATTTCAGATTTCTTTTACTGTTCAGCTGTGAGATTTAAGAGTTCACTGTCTTAGAAGTTGTTTCTGATGATCAGTGTGGCCAAAACATAAATGTCTTAAAATATATATTTTTTAAATAATTGCTACTTCTACTGTCCTGCATTGTAAACGTAACTGCACTGTGTTCTTAGCTGTGCTTGTGTGGTGCTGTTCAAAGTCAGCAGAGTTAGTCCATCCATGGTGGTATGGTTCTGAACTGTGCTTTCTTTCTGTGCAGAATCCCCTGAGTGCGGTACCTCCATGGTGGTTCACACCAGTGTTCCCTTTGGTATCAAACACCTGGAGGAGGCAAAGGAGCAGGTGGAGCCTCTCATCCTAGAGGAGCTGAACAAGCTGCTGCCCGGCCTGCCACAGCCCGACAGCATCAAATGCCAGAAGTGGAGATACTCGCAGGTGAGCAGGGTTACTCGGTCAGGAGTTTTACCGCATTCCTTCTTTGAGAGAAGAGAAAGTAGACTGTCAAGAGGTTTGTCTTCATTCCTTCTTTGAGAGAAGAGAAAGTAGACTGTCAAGAGGTTTGTCTTCATTCCTTCTTTGAGAGAAGAGAAAGTAGACTGTCAAGAGGTTTGTCTTCATTCCTTCTTTGAGAGAAGAGAAAGTAGACGGTCAAGAGGTTTGTCTTCATTCCTTCTTTAAGAGAAGAGAAAGTAGACGGTCAAGAGGTTTGTCTTCATTCCTTCTTTGAGAGAAGAGAAAGTAGACGGTCAAGAGGTTTGTCTTCATTCCTTCTTTAAGAGAAGAGAAAGTAGACGGTCAAGAGGTTTGTCTTCATTCCTTCTTTGAGAGAAGAGAAAGTAGACGGTCAAGAGGTTTGTCTTCATTCCTTCTTTGAGAGAAGAGAAAGTAGATGGTCAAGAGGTTTGTCTTCATTCCTTCTTTGAGAGAAGAGAAAGTAGACGGTCAAGAGGTTTGTCTTCATTACTCCTTTGAGAGAAAAATAACTGTTTCTACTTCACAGTCCTGTCACGATGCATGGAAAGAAGGTCAACGTAGAGGATTGACATCCTGTATCTATCACGATCAAACCCTATTAAACTTCAGTGCATTCATTACATTTCCCTGCTTGTGTATAAACTACATGAGTATAGTGAATGGAGACTGGTTGGACACGGTGTTCATTTTTCAAGTAGCTCCAATGTCCTGTTTACTTACTGTGATGTTTCCCTGAATTTCTGAGCTTCTTGGACCAGACACTATAGCTTTAATTACTGAAGTCGAACAAGAACATGTCTCTCTCCCTCCCTCTTTCTCTCTCATTCTCTCTCTCTCCTACTTTCTTTCTCGGTTTCATTCTCTCTCTCGTGCTCTTTTTCACTCTCTCGCTTTCTTTTTCTCTCTCGCTCTTTCTTTCTCTCGCTCTTTCTTTGTCTCTCTCGTGCTCTCTTTCTCTCTCTTTCGCTTGCTCTTTCTCTCATTCTCTCTCCCTCTCTCTGTTTCATTCTCTCGCTCTATCATTCTCTCGCTTTATCATGATCTATCATTCTCGCTCGCTCTTTCTCTCACTTGCTCTTTGTCTTACTCTCTTTCTCGCTCTTTCTTTCACTCGCTGGCTTTCTCTCGCTCTCTATCATTCACTCGCTGGCTTTCTCTCGCTCTCTATCATTCTTTCTCTCGCTCTCTATCATTCTTTCTCTCGCTTGCTTTCTCTCGCTTGCTCTCTCTCATGCTTTTTATCTCGCACTTTCTATCACTCGCTGGCTTTCTCTCGCTCTCTATCATTCTTTTTCTCGCTTGCTTTCTCTCGCTCGCTCTCTCTCATGCTTTTTATCTTGCTCTTTCTATCACTCTCTTTCTCTCTCCCTCTCCAACACACTCACACACACTCTGCTAAGCGAGGCTGGATTGGGCTGGGGGTCAGAGGCCACAGAACATCTGTGTGGGAGGCACATCACTGGGAGTGCCAGAGCATGGGCCAAGGCCCACTGGAACTGGACGGGCCATGGTAGAACACATGCACATTTGTACTGAAATACACACGCACTCATACACACACACTCATACCATACACACATCAGCTCCCTGTCAAATACACAAGCAGACATTCTAGCAAAGGCCATTGTGAGAGCGAGGAACATGTGTGACTCAGTTGGTAGAGTATGGCGCTTGCAACACCAGGGTTGTGGGTTCGATTCCCACGGGGGACCAGTACGAAAATGGATAAGAGCGACTGCTAAATGAGAAGTGTAAAATATATATATTTATTAACTTGAGGAAATTATTTATCCTAACAGTTATAGTAGTTAACTCTTTCTTCGATGTAGGTTATAGGTTGCTTTCTCTTTAGATACTTAAGTTATTTATTTCACCTTTATTTAACCAGGTAGGCCAGTTGAGGACAAGTTCTCATTTACAACTGCGACCTGGCCATGAAACAGCCATATTCTCAGCTGCTAGAATCTCATGCTTTCCTTGCTATAAAACGTGTTTATATTTGGGCATTTTATCTTAATGTCCAAAACCACCCTCCTCCTTCACTCTCCGTGCTCTTTGCCCTGGAAAATCAGCCTCGCACTGTATATGGAGACAGCAGAGCTCAGGCCCGCTGTATCAACTTACCACTAGAGTAAACCAAACAATTTGTCCACTGCTAGATTTCAACAAGAATGCTTATCAATTGATTTACATGGTGATTACCATTCAGAAATGCATGAGCAAACACAATATTTAGTTTTTGGGGAGGAGTGGGGATGGAGGGAGGGTGGGAGGTGGAGAGTGGGGGTTGATATCAGCACACAGTAGTAGGCTATTAAAAGCCTCAGCAGGAAATGGATACTATTTCCTTACCCTTAGCGGTGAGGGGCAGTGTACCTCAGTGCAGGCCAGCAGAAGCCTCTAAAAATGTCCCTTGCTATGACACGTACACAGACTTGTGTGTTTACACTCCCAAATCATTAACACACTGAACTCTCGGCATTCAGGCTTGAAACATGAGGAAGACAGTTGGCTGCGAGGCTGATTTCATATCTGCTCGTCTAGCCAAAGACCGTGCATTTTTCTGGCTTGAGCTGTACTATCCCACCACAGGTGGTTGGTGGTACCTTAATTGGGGAGGACGGGCTCATGGTAATGACTGGAGGGGAATTAGTGGAATGGTATCAAATAAATCAACCGCATGTTTTCCATGCATTTGGTGCCATTCGCTCTGTTCCAAACATTATTATGAATTGTCCTCCCCTCCAGCATCCTCCATTGTATCCCACCATGTATAGACCTACCCTGAGTACAGACTGTTAGAAAAGACTGGGGATTTCAGGATTAAATCAGATGTATTTATATAGCCCTTCTTACATCAGCTGATATCTCAAAGTGCTGTACAGAAAACCAGCCTAAAAACCCCAAACAGCAAGCAATACAGGTGTAGAAGCACGGTGGCTAGAAAAAACTCCTTAGAAAGGCCAAAACCTAGGAAGAAACCTAGAGAGGAACCAGTCTATGAGGGGTGGCCAGCCCTCTTCTGGCTATGCCGGGTGGAGATTATAACAAAACATGGCCAAGATGTTCAAATGTTCATAAATGACCAGCATGGTCAAATAACAATAATCACAGTAGTTGTTGAGGGTGCAACAAGTCAGCACCTCAGGAGTAAATGTCAGTTGGCTTTTCATAGCCGATCATTCAGAGTATCTCTACCGCTCCTGTTGTCTCTAGAGAGTTGAAAACAGCAGGTCTGGGACAGGTAGCACGTCCGGTGAACAGGTCAGGGTTCCATAGCCGCAGGCAGAACAGTTGAAACTGGAGCAGCAGCACGGCCAGGTGAACTGGGGACAGCAAGGAGTCATCATGCCAGGTAGTCCTGAGGCATGGTCCTAGGGCTCAGGTCCTCCGAGAGAGAGAGAGAAAGAGAGAATTGGAGAGAGCATACTTAAATTCACACAGGACACCAGATAAGACAGGAGAAGTACTCCAGATATAACAGACTGACCCTAGCCCCCCGAGACACAAACTACTGCAGCATAAATACTGGATGCTGAGACAGGATGGGTCAGGAGACACTGTGGCCTCATCTGATGAGACCCCCCCCCCCTCCCCCCCGGACAGGGCCAAACAGGCAGGATATAACCCCACCCACTTTGCCAAAGCACAGCCCCCACACCACTAGAGGGATATCTTCAACCACCAACTTACCATCCTGAGACCAGGCCGAGTATAGCCCACAAAGATCTCCCCCACGACACAACCCAGGGGGGCGCCAACCCAGACAGGAAGATCACGTCAGTGACTCAACCCACTCAAGTGACGCACCCCTCCTAGGGACGGCATGGAAGAGCACCAGTAAGACAGTGACTCAGCCCCTGTAAAAGGGTAATAGGATAATTGTAGTACAAACAAATAATTCTCTCAATTCTCATTCTACTATATCTGTGTGAATAGATATGTGGCAAATAGTGTAGAGATTAGTATTTTCCTGAGAATTTCAATATCGGTAACCATTCAAAATGATCCAGAGTCTTGTGAAATACCGCAAAAATCAGAAGGATCCCCCACCCCCTAACTCTCTATCTCCACCCCCCTCTTTCTCGACTAATTAGGTGAGGAGATCGGTGGCCGACTGCCCGGGGCAGATGACACTGCTGTCCCAGCCTCTGTTGGTGTGTGGGGGCGACGGCTTCACGCATTCCAATTTCGACGGCTGTATCGAGTCTGCCCTGAAGGTGTTTGACGTTCTGAAGCACTCTCTCTGATGCCGCCTTCTGAAGTTGGGAGTATAGTGTGGTGGGTTCTATGTGTACAGCATGTTAGCCCAGAGAGGGGGGGCATGAAACTGATCTGTTCTACAGATTCCATCCATCCACAGAGATGGGGGGGGGGGGGGGGTAATGATCTATCTCTAAATGGATGGAATCTGTTAAAACAGATTTGTTTCATCCACTGAGGTACTTGATATGTTGTGTGATACTACAGTCAACACCATATGTATTTGGACAGCGAAGCTACAATTTAAAATGTCTCTTTACTCCAGCATTTTTGGATTTGAGCGACAGTACAAAATGTCACCCTTTTTTTTGAGGAAATGTTCATATATATCTGTTTTTACGGTTTATGTATCTTGTACCCCTATTTGAAGAAGGCATAAGTATTCGGACAAATTCACTAACAGTGTATTAAAGTAGTCAAAAGTTTAGTATTTGGTCCCATATTCCTAGCACACAGTGACTACATCAAGCTTGTGACTACAAACTTGTTGGATGCATTTGCAGTTTGTTTTGGTTGTTTCAGATAATGTTTTGACCAATAGGAACTGAATGGTGAATAATGTGTTGTGTCACTTTTATTATAAATGTGGATGAATGCCATAATGAATGGATAATTGTGAATGAATTGTGAATAATGATGTGAGAAAGTTAGAGGCACAAAGGGCACAAAGGGCACCCCCCCCACCCCCCCAAAAAAACAAAAAAACACCTGTTATTGGTAATAGTGTGGTAATAGTGAGATGTTAGCATGTTTTGTTGTAGCCTTTGTAACTTTCTCACTCATCATTATTAAAAATCCTGAATGAATCATGGCATTATCAGGATTCATTTAGAACTGTTCAGAAACATGTGATCTACTCACTTAGAAAATGACTCCAGTCACCATTCAGTTACTATTGGGCAAAACATAAACTGCAAATACAACCACAGAGTTTGTCGTTACAAGCTTGAATATGGGACCAAATACTACTTTAATACACTAAGTGAATTTAAGGGGAAGCAGGTAGCCTAGTGGTTAGAGCGTTGGGCCAGTAACACAGTAACCGTAAGGATGCTGGATCGAATCCCCGAGCTGACAAGGTCAAAATCTGTCATTCTGTCCCTGAGCAAGGCAGTTAACCCACTGTCCCCCCGGCGGCCAAAGACGTGGATGTTGATTATGGCAGCCACCCGCACCTCTCTGATTTAGAAGGGTTGGGTTAAATGCGGAAGACACATTTCAGTTGAATGCATTAAGTTGTACAACTGATGAGGTATTCTCCCTTTTCCCTTATGACTTCTTCATATGGGGGGACTCGATACATATAGTGCCTTCATTTCTAAATGGTTACATGGATATGTATGAGATTACCCTCAGTACAAAATGTCACCTTTTATCACCTCATATGAAACATTTAATCTCAAATCCAAAATAAATGTGTGTTTTTTTATTTTTTATGTTTCACTGTCCAAATACATTTGGTGTTTATATGCTGGAGGATGAACAGGAGTATATGCTGTGTTCATGTGTAGTTTGATGCAAAACAGGGGTCTTTAACACACCCCTTGACCTGCTCATTTAAAAAGGTGTACAATGATTCTGTTCTATTGCCTTGTTCAGGCAAAATGAAAAACTGTACTTGTAAGTAATTGTTCTTACTCAGGATTTCTCTCTAAACACCTTATTTTGGTTCAGCTTGAATAAAAATGTTTTCAAACTATCTCCCACTTTGTGTCTTTAACTCCACTTGCGTTTCGCACTGATACACAGGAAGATGGCAGGTGGTATGGAAACCAATCCGCACAGAGCTCAGAGAAAAGTCGTACAAAATGGATGTGGCAGTCAAAAAGCAATTAGAAAGCAATCAAGATCCCTTAATGACTTCTAAATGCATTAGGCAAAGTAGGCACACTATGTAGTGCTTGAGTAATACCAGATCTCACCCACCATTGTGTGACCCCTGGCATTAGTACAGCGGGAGGACTCTGGGTATGACTGCCTGATATGACTTACCCCAGATCTGCCCTGTGCCCACAGAGGCTAAGGGCCCTGTGACCCTGCCACCCCCCGTCCGTGGCAGTGTAATTCCACCCGGGGCAGCCGCCCGCCGCTGGCCGAGTTCAGCTGCTTAGTGGCAGGGCAGTAATCTGGGACAAAATGTTTGGCAGCCGGTCTGGAGAGGGAGAGCCCCCCCTAATCCAACATAATTACAGCATTTTGGGCCGGGGCCCCGGGCTGCTGCAGCTGGGGTAGTAGTAGGCACTCTCCACTCTCCTCTCCACTCTACTTAGTCAGCAGCACCCAGATCGGGGTTAACACACACACACGTGCCTACATGCACACACATATGTGCTTAGTATTTTTACAGTGTGTGTGTACACACCCAGCGCATGGCCGCAGGAAGATGTTTTGGGTTAGGGTGCCGATGAGTACGTTTCTCCCCTCGTACAGAAGTAATAAAGGTCTAGTTGACTGATTTTGTGGTATTATTTTTTTTAAATAATTATTATAAAACATTGAGCAGCCCACTGAACAGATTTCACTCACTGGCTTGAAGAGGCCAAAACTATCCAAAGAAATGAGAGACAGGAAAGGGGGTTGAGAGTGGTGGGAGGGGGGTTCGGATACTGATGCAGCACCATGCGCTGTATTTGTGGAGTTTGGGTAGTTTTCTTCATGCTTGGGAGGTTTGCTATTATCAAAGGGTTTGCCCTGTTTTTGGATGGTTTTTCTTGAACTAACACTTGTCACTGAACAATACGTTAAAGTTGTTCGAGCCCTGAATGCTGATTGGCAGACAACCGTATACCACGGTTATGACACATTTATTTTTACTGCTCTAATTATGTTGGTAACCAGTTTATAATAGCAATAAGGCACCTCAGGGTTTGTGGTATATTGCCGATATACCACAGCTAAGGGTTGTGTCCAGGCACTCTGCATTGCATCATGCGTAAGAACAGCCCTTTGCCGTGGTATATTGGCCATATACTACACCCCCTCTGGCCTTATTGCATAAATATACCACAGCATTGTTGAATACTCAGTTCTGATTGGCTGGAAGGGAGTTCTGGATGGACATTAAAACCAGATAATGGGATTCAGGGTCAGATACAAGCACATTTCTCTCAGGGTTAACTGATATGTGACTATATAAAAACAGAGTGGTAGAATAAAATGGAAGCGCTTCCTTTCCAGTAACTGCAGTTTTACTGCGGTGTGGACGGTCTGCTTTCTAATAGGAGTGTGATATGAAGCCAACTTACCACAACTGGCACCAGTGTGTAATTGTAAGGCCCTAAGGTGTGTGTGCATGCATACTATTTAGTCGGAAGTTTACATACACCTTAGCCAAATAAATTTAAACTCAGTTTTACACACTTCCTGACATTTAATCCTCGTAAAAATTAGGATCACCACAGTTAGGATCAACACTTTATTTTAAGAATGTGAAATGTCAGAATGATAGTAGAGAGAATTATTTATTTCAGCTTTTATTTCTTTCATCACATTCCCAGTGGTTCAGAAGTTTACATACACTCAATTAGCATTAGCATACACTAGCATTGCCTTTAAATTGTTTAACTTGGTTCAAATGTTTCAGGTAGCCTTCATCAAGCTTCCCACAATAAATTGAGTGAATTTTGGCCCATTCCTCCTGACAGAGCTGGTGTAACTGAGTCAGGTTTGTAGGCCTCCTTGCTCACACACGCTTTTTCAGTTCTGCCCACACATGTTTGTCACCCCGTGCTTCTTGATTGGGATGGTGTTCTTTGGCTTGCAAGCCTCCCCCTTTTTCCTCCAAACATAACGATGGTCATTTTGGCCAAACAGTTCTATTTTTGTTTCATCAGACCAGAGGACATGTCTCCAAAAAGTACGATCTTTGTCCCCATGTGCAGTTGCAAACCATAGTCCTGGCTTTTTCTATGGCGGTTTTGGAGCAGTGGCTTCTTCCTTGCGGAGCGGCCTTTCAGGTTATGTCGATATTTGTCTCGTTTTACTGTGGATATAGACACTTTTGTACCTTTTTCCTCCAGCATCTTCAGAAGGTCCTTTGCTGTTATTCTGGGATTGATTTGCACTTTTCGCACCAAAGTACGTTAATCTCTAGGAGACCAAAAGCGTCTCCTCCCTGAGCGGTATGACGGCTGTGTTGTCCCATAGTGTTTATACTTTCATAGTATTGTTTGTGCAGATGAACATGGTACCTTCAGGCGTTTGCAAATTGCTCCCAAGGATGAACCAGACTTGTAGAGGTCTACAATTTAAAAATAAAAAACATTCCCATGATGCCAAGCAAAGAGGCACTGAGTTTGAAGGTAAGCCTTGAAATACATCCACAGGTGTACATCCAATTGACTCAAATTATGTCAATTAGCCTATGAGAAGCTTCTAAAGCCATGACATAATTTTCTGGAATTTTTCAAGCTGTTTAAAGGCACAGTCAACTTCATGTATGTAAACTTCTGACCCACTGGAATTGTGATACAGTGAATTAAGTGAAATCATCTGTCTGTAAACAATTGTTGAAAAATTACTTGTGTCATGCACAAAGTAGATGTCCTAACTGACTTGCCAAAACTAAAAATTAACAAGAAATTTGTGGAGTTGTTGAAAAACGAGTTTTAATGACTCCAACCTAAGTGCATGTAAACTTCCGACTTGAACTGCATGTGTGTCTGATCTCCTGTAACATTTTCACTCAGCAAGTCGCACAACGCAAGACATTGACTAAGCACACAGAGTACATCAGTCACTGTACCCCTCGTGCCACACCAAGCTTCACGTGAGGGGCAGGAGGAGAGAGATGGAAGCTGCTCAGATGACATGCTAATGCTCATCCAGAGACTGGGTGGAACAGAGCAGAACTGCAGCAGGCAAGAGGGGGGGGGGGCAGGCGAGAGGGAAGCTTTTTGCTTTGCTCCAAGGGGATGCATAATTCATCAGAGTCATCCTGCAAGAAAAATAAGTCAGCTGCCTGGATTGCACTAGCCTTGCCACAACGTTGCATCAGCTGCCTGCCTCTCTGCCTGCCTCTGCTCTGCCTGCCTCTGCATGCCTCTCTGCCTGCCTGCCTCTCTGCTTGCCTGCCTCGGCTCTGCCTGCCTCTCTGCCTGCCTCTGCTTGCCTGCCTCGGCTCTGCCTGCCTCTCTGCCTGCCTGCCTCGGCTCTGCCTGCCTCTCTGCCTGCCTCTGCTCTGCCTGCCTCTGCATGCCTCTCTGCCTGCCTCTGCTCTGCCTGCCTCTGCATGCCTCTCTGCCTGCCTGCCTCTGCTCTGCCTGCCTCTGCATGCCTCTCTGCCTGCCTGCCTCTGCTCTGCCTGCCTCTGCTCTGCCTGCCAGCCTCTCTTCCTGCTTGCCTGTCTGACTCTCATTAACACACCCATCCCCAGCTGGGGGTCTTTGATCTTTTTTTAGCATCCGATAAGAAAGAATTGGTTATGGATGAAGAGTTAGGCGGCGGAGGGGAGAAGAATTCTGGGGATTTGGGTTGTGGAGGACAGTGTTGTTAGAGTAAACCTGGGTCTGCCGATGGGCTTGTGTGTGGCTGGTTGGATGGTTACTGCTGTGTGATTGTTCGGCAGGACGAGAGACAGAACAGAGCAGCGTTGCGTTTGGAGCAGTGAGAAGAGCTGCAGGCACTGTGCCACTCTCACTGGCTGGCTGGCAGAGTGCTTGGTAAATGACAAAGTCAAGCGAAGCCTTTGTTTCACTGCCAGCACTCATTTAAAATGTTCCCCCGACTCCTTTTCACTTTTATCCACCCCTTCTCTCTCTCTCTCTCTCTCTCTCTCTCTCTCTCTCTCTCTCTCTCTCTCTCTCTCTCTCTCTCTGTCTATCTCTGTGAAGAGTTCCCCCGGTTACACAAAGCATTAAAGCATGCTGCCCAAGACACTAGGCTCATGGTGGATCTGACCTATTTTTGTAGGCTATTCCGATGGAGCGCGCTGCGCGTCTGCTGTGCACTGTGGGTAGCCGATTTGCATTTTGCAAAGTCACTGGCAGATGGCACCAGAGGTAGAGGAGGTAGTAGCTACCCCCCTACCTCCACCCCTCTACCTCCACCCCCTCCCCACCTCCATCCCCCTACAGCCACTCCCCACTCTACCTACACCCCCTACCTACACCCCAACCCACTCTACCTCCACCCTCCCCCACTCTACCTCCACCCCCTCTACCTTCCCCCCCATGTTACCACGAGCCCGTCCTCCCCAATTAAGATGCCACCAACTTCCTGAGCTCCACCCTCCTCTACCTCCACCCCCCTAGCCCTCCGTCTGGGGCAACAAGGGCAAGATTCAGGTCATGGCTTGTCATGTGACTCCCCCGGATTGGGATGAAAAGTCTCAGAGGATCACTCTACTCTGTTCCCACTGGGGATGGAGGGGGAGGGGTTGTTCGGATCCAAGAGCATTTCTTAATAAGATTACTCTGCTGGTGGAAGGCTATCTGCCCAGGGGAAAATATGTCTTCAGGGAGGACATGAGGGAAAATGGGTTTGGGTTTTTAGGAAAAGTGAGTCCACTCTGTGGCCCCTTGTGTGAGTGCACATTCATAAATGTTTGTGTGTGCATACGTGCATGTGCACAGGCATACAACAATGTATGTGTGTGCATGCATGGATATGTGTGCATGTGCACGCGTATACAATCGTGTGTGTGTGTGTGCCAGACAGTAGATTAGGATGTTAAGACTCCTCCTCAACACCCCAGAGCGCACAGGCTTGGATAAGGAGAGAGGCGGTGCGCTTCCCTGTGGGAGGTGACGTCACCATAGCAGCCGTCTCTCTCTTTCTTTCTTTCTCTCTCTCTGTGGCAGAGCTGAGAAACAGGCAGGCAGGCACAGCCCTCTGAGCACAGTCAGTGGATCGCCTAAGAGCTCACTATTGATCCGGGAGGGAGGGACAGTCAGTCAGAAACATACAGACAGACTTGTTCTACTAAAGAGCTCCAACACATTACCTCAGCACCCCCACTATACAGCCACATCAGTAGCATCACCTCTATTTGTTGATGTTTCATGAGCACAAGGATTTTACGAATGGGGTTACTATTCCCATGCCCAACCCTTCATCATTACTGCTTTCTGGGGGTGCCATTCAAATCCTGTGTCACAAGAGTAAGCAGTGACTAGTACATCACTGCTATAATATAATGCATCATGCCACTGCAAATTGACAACACACAGAGCTATTAACACTAAATCCCAGAGGTATTAACACTACATCCCAGAGGTATTAACACTACATCCCAGAGCTATTAACACTAAATCCCAGAGGTATTAACACTAAATCCCAGAGGTATTAACACTAAATCCCAGAGGTATTAACACTACATCCCAGAGGTATTAACACTACATCCCAGAGCTATTAACACTAAATCCCAGAGGTATTAACACTAAATCCCAGAGGTATTAACACTAAATCCCAGAGGTATTAACACTACATCCCAGAGGTATTAACACTAAATCCCAGAGGTATTAACACTAAATCCCAGAGGTATTAACACTAAATCCCAGAGGTATTAACACTAAATCCCAGAGGTATACACGAAATCCCAGAGGTATTAACACTAAATCCCAGAGGTATACACTAAATCCCAGAGGTATACACTAAATCCCAGAGGTATTAACACTACATCCCAGAGGTATTAACACTAAATCCCAGAGGTATTAACACTAAATCCCAGAGGTATTAACACTAAATCCCAGAGGTATTAACACTACATCCCAGAGGTATTAACACTACATCCCAGAGGTATTAACACTACATCCCAGAGGTATTAACACTATATCCCAGAGGTATTAACACTAAATCCCAGAGGTATTAACACTAAATCCCAGAGGTATTAACACTACATCCCAGAGGTATTAACACTAAATCCCAGAGGTATTAACACTAAATCCCAGAGGTATACACGAAATCCCAGAGGTATTAACACTAAATCCCAGAGGTATACACTAAATCCCAGAGGTATACACTAAATCCCAGAGGTATTAACACTACATCCCAGAGGTATTAACACTAAATCCCAGAGGTATTAACACTAAATCCCAGAGGTATTAACACTACATCCCAGAGGTATTAACACTACATCCCAGAGGTATTAACACTACATCCCAGAGGTATTAACACTAAATCCCAGAGGTATTAACACTAAATCCCAGAGGCATTAACACTACATCCCAGAGGTATTAACACTAAATCCCAGAGGTATTAGCACTACATCCCAGAGGTATTAACACTAAATCCCAGAGGTATTAACACTACATCCCAGAGGTATTAACACTAAATCCCAGAGGTATTAACACTACATCCCAGAGGTATTAACACTAAATCCCAGAGGTATTAACACTAAATCCCAGAGGTATTAACACTACATCCCAGAGGTATTAACACTAAATCCCAGAGGTATTAACACTACATCCCAGAGGTATTAACACTACATCCCAGAGGTATTAACACTAAATCCCAGAGGTATTAACACTACATCCCAGAGGTATTAACACTAAATCCCAGAGGTATTAACACTACATCCCAGAGGTATTAACACTACATCCCAGAGGTATTAACACTAAATCCCAGAGGTATTAACACTAAATCCCAGAGGTATTAACACTAAATCCCAGAGGTATTAACACTACATCCCAGAGGTATTAACACTAAATCCCAGAGGTATTAACACTACATCCCAGAGGTATTAACACTACATCCCAGAGCTATTAACACGAAATCCCAGAGGTATTAACACTAAATCCCAGAGGTATTAACACGAAATCCCAGAGGTATTAGCACTACATCCCAGAGGTATTAACACGAAATCCCAGAGGTATTAACACTGCAGTAAAGCCCAGAGTTATTAACACTGCAGTAAAGCCCAGAGGTATTAACACTAAATCCCAGAGGTATTAACACTAAATCCCAGAGGTATTAACACTAAATCCCAGAGGTATTAACACTATATCCCAGAGGTATTAACACTAAATCCCAGAGGTATTAACACTAAATCCCAGAGGTATTAACACTACATCCCAGAGGTATTAACACTAAATCCCAGAGGTATTAGCACTACATCCCAGAGGTATTAACACTAAATCCCAGAGGTATTAACACTACATCCCAGAGGTATTAACACTAAATCCCAGAGGTATTAACACTACATCCCAGAGGTATTAACACTACATCCCAGAGGTATTAACACTACATCCCAGAGGTATTAACACTAAATCCCAAAGGTATTAACACTAAATCCCAGAGGTATTAACACTACAGTAAAGGCCAGAGGTTTTAACACTACATCCCAGAGCTATTAACACTAAATACCAGAGGCATTAACACTACATCCCAGAGGTATTAACACTAAATCCCAGAGGTATTAACACTACATCCCAGAGGTATTAACATTACATCCCAGAGGTATTAACACTACATCCCAGAGGTATTAACACTAAATCCCAGAGGCATTAACACTAAATCCCAGAGGTATTAACACTAAATCCCAGAGGTATTAACACTACATCCCAGAGGTATTAACACTACATCCCAGAGGTATTAACACTACAGTAAAGGCCAGAGGTATTAACACTACATCCCAGAGGTATTAACACGAAATCCCAGAGGTATTAACACTGCAGTAAACCCCAGAGTTATTAACACTGCAGTAAAGCCCAGAGGTATTAACACTAAATCCCAGAGGTATTAACACTAAATCCCAGAGGTATTAACACTAAATCCCAGAGGTATTAACACTACATCCCAGAGGTATTAACACTGCAGTAAAGCCCAGAGGTATTAACACTACATCCCAGAGGTATTAACACTAAATCCCAGAGGTATTAACACTACATCCCAGAGGTATTAACACTACATCCCAGAGGTATTAACACTAAATCCCAGAGGTATTAACACTACAGTAAAGGCCAGAGGTATTAACACTACATCCCAGAGGTATTAACACTGCAGTAAAGCCCAGAGGTATTAACACTAAATCCCAGAGGTATTAACACTACAGTAAAGGCCAGAGGTATTAACACTAAATCCCAGAGGTATTAACACTACAGTAAAGCCCAGAGGTATTAACACTACAGTAAAGCCCAGGAGGTGGTGTACTGTCGACAGCAGCAAGAAAATGACATGCGCCTAATGGTGTGTTGATCCCTCAGCCAGTTCCAGTGATTGTAGAGCTACTGCTGGCTGTCATTACTGTGCTGCGCCACAGCCAGCCGAGCAAGCTACTCAATACCTGGAATCTGCAGGGCTGCCAAGGTGAGTCAAGCCTAACTCGTCTGACCAGTGTGGGCCTCCCGCTTTGCAGGAATTGTTTTTTGAGAGTAGACAGACAGTGAAGGACAGCCCTGTCTGTCTCCTGCCGTGTGTGACGTTATCAGGCTCTGGGCCATGCCATCCGCAGCGGGAATGGTGAACTGACGCCACGCCACAAACTACACACTGCTTCCTGTCAGGCCCGACACCGAGTCACACAGCACTTCCTGTCTTCTTACTGCTCTCTCTCTCTCCCCCAATTGGCCGAAAGACAACAATCCTCCTAAAACGTGTCGTGCTGCACATGAATAATACTGAAGAATGTGTTTTTTTGCATAACATGCAGCTTTTGATTGCAACATCGTAGATCAGTTCTCATTATTCAGTTGAATTGGTTACGTGTGTGTGTAGACACCCAAACTCCGCTGCAATGTGGGGGGTCATTGAGCTGTGTGCAAGTGGTCAGTGATGTGAGGATTGTGATTAGAGGCCCCGGGGCCCTCAGGAACTGATAAGAGAGGTTCAGCTTCAGACAAGAGGAGAGGAGGGGCCTCCTACAATCATTGCTGTTAAATCCGGGGCCAGGACAGGGGGAGATTAAATCTGGGGCCAGGACAAGGGGAGGGAGGGAGGGGCAGACTGATCGGTTTAGTAGCGATGCCAAAGATATGACAGTTAAAGATATCCAACCTGAAATAATGGGATTTTATGAAGAGGATATTTAATACTCCCTAACTGACCGTAGGTTATTATGGCAGCATCACAGCCACTCTGAGGGAAGTGTGCACAGTCAAGCTCTCAGGAGAAAGAGAAAGAGCAGCATATACTGTAAACGTACACACACACATACACACACACACACTGACTGCTTTAAAAAAAGAATGTCCTCTGTTCCCTGTACTTCTTTATGAAGTTCCCTCACGGGAACAAATACCATAGTTGTTTGAATTTGAACGTAACGTAACCACTAATTATGCCATCACCTGCATGTATCTAGTTGATCACAAATAAATCAACTTGGTTTGCCATGGAAACCATCAATAGGATTCTACGTCCCAACATTCCAGAGATTCAATATTCTCCTCAAAAATAACCACACCTTCTGAGAAGACACATTGTTTTGAGACACCTTGAACAAATTTGGATCGTCACTATAACTTTGGCTAGGTGTCCGACTCTGTCTGATAAGGTTGAGTCTGACTAACTCTGACTGATTTGGGCGACTATGTCCACCTCTGAGTCAGAAGACCAGCCAAAAGAGTCCCGAGAGGTGGGCTACTATCACTTTCAAAATTAGTCTGATTTACGAATCTGACTACAAATGTGGCTATGTGTCTGACCAGAGGGCCTGACTGTGTCCTTATTGTCCCTGTGGTGGTGCCAATGAACGGGGAGTCAGCCACAGCAGTATCCTGACCAGGCAGTCCCCAGCCAGAAAACTCACCAGAGAACACCTCTATTGTTCCAAGGTTCTCTCAGCAGAGAACCACACAATCAGAATTCTCATCCCTATGGTGCCACCATGGGTCCCCTGGAAGAGAATGAGGCAGTGCCACCTTCAAGCACATTCTGGAAGAAACTATTCTGTATATATTCTGTTGTCATTTTCTTGCTTTTGTATACTCTCTCCTATGTACAAGTGTACTTGGGTGACTTGAATAAAGTGCTTGAAATTAAGTGCATTATTTATACTTTTAAATAAAGGTCAAATAAAATAAAAGATTTGGTCAGATTAGGACAGTGACTGTGTCCTTGCCTCAAGTGTGACCAGGGTCACCCGGAAGACGACTCGGGAATCAGCCCTTTGCCCACGAAGTTCAGAGCCTGAGGGAACCGATCAGAAGAGACAGAGGGCCTGATTAGCATCAACTCAACTGCAAGACTACTGATTTCAACTACCTTCCATTGCATGCTGTTGCATTTATTTATTTGTGTGTGCTTGTTATTGAAAATAAAATGCATTACATCTATCGCATTGTCCTTGTGTTCACTATAACCTAAGTTGTTCATTATTGTTTATAAAAACACAAAACACAAGACACGAAACACACGAGAGTAGAATATCACCAAAACATCTCTGCTCTTGAGTAAGAGGTTCCCAAACCAGAAGGGAATGTTGAATGTACTGTAGTAACACTTTCCTTTTCGAAGTTAACTAGAGGCAGATCGTGGTTATCCATTAAAGGGGTGACACCTATTTGATCCTAGATCAGTGGTTAGGGACCACCTCTACCTACTCCCATTTATAGCCATATTGTACTTACAGACCTCCATTAACACAACACACACACACAAACCAATAGTCCTTAATTATTACAAAGTTATAATTTGCATCCTCCCGGATACCTTAGACCCACTCCAATTCGCATAACGCCCCAACAGATCCACAGATGAAACAATCTCAGTCGCACTCCACACTGCCCTTTCCCACCTGGACAAAAGAAACACCTATGTGGGAATGCTGTTCATTGACTACAGCTCAGCGTTCAACACCATAGTGCCCACGAAGCTCATCACTAAGCTAAGGTCCCTGGGACTAAACACCTTCCTCTTCCTGACTGACGGCCCCCTGGTGGTAAGGGTAGGCGACAACAAGTCTGCCACGCTGATCCTCAACACTGGGGCCCCTCAGGGGTGTGTACTAGTTCCCTCCTGTACTCCCTGTTCATCCACGACAGCATTGCCAAACACGACTCCAACACCATCATTAAGTTGCTGACTACACAACAGTCGTAGGCCTGATCCCTGACAACGATGAGACAGCCTATAGGGAGGAGGTCAGAGACCTGGCAGTGTGGTGCCAGGACAACAACCTCTCCCTCAATGTGAGCAAGACAAAGGAGCTGATCGTGGACTACAGGAAACGTTGGGCCGGACAGGCCCCCATTAACATCGACGGGGCTGTAGTGGAGCGGGTCGAGAGTTTCAAGTTTCAAACTATCATGGTGCAAACACACCAAGACAGTCGTGAAGACAGCATGACAACACCTTTTCCCCCTCAGGAGACTGAAAAGATTTGTAATGGGTCCCCGAATTCTCAAAAAGTTCTACAGTTGCACCTGTACGAGCATCCTGACCAGTTGCATCACCACCTGGTATGGCAACTGCTCGGCATCTGACCGTAAGGCGCTGCAGAGGGTAGTGCATACGGCCCAGTATATCACTGGGGCCAAGCTTCCTGCCATCTAGGCGGTGTCAGATGAAAGCCCCAAAAATGTTCAGCGACTCCAGTCACCTAAGTCATAGACTGTTTTCTCTGCTACCGCACGCAAGTGGTACCAGAGCGCCAAGTCTAGGACCAAAAGGCTCCGCTAACAGCTTCTACCTCCAAGCCATAAGACTGCTGAACAATTAATCAAATGGCCACTGGACTATTTACATTGACCCCCCCATTTGTTTTGTACACTGCTTCAACTTGCTGTTTATTATCTATGCATAGTCACTTCACCCCTACCTACATGTTTAGTGTTAGCTAGCTACATAGCTGTCTTTGTTTCCAAGATAATTGTGTAGTTTAGAGTGTGTAGTCTTGGAGTGATTATCTTAATTTACCGAGGTTCGCTAGCCAGCTATTTGTCGTCCTTAACGTAGGAGACTCTGCTAGCTAGCCAACAGCTAACAGCTAACAGCTAGCCAACGTCTACTGAATCGAATTCAACAACCCGGTCGCAGTCACAGGTAGTATCACATTTTCATTTCATTTCATTACAGTACAACAGTTTGATTTGTTTGATCGTAGCTAGCTACATAGCTAGCTACATAGCCGTCTTTGTTTCAAAGATAATTGTGTAGTCTAGAGCGATTTTCTAGGTTAGCTAGCCAGCTATTGTCGTTATTTTAACGCAACGTAACGTAAACAACACTGCTAGCTAGCCAGCTAGCCCCCGAATAGTAGCACTGTAGAAACTATTACACTCAACGGAACGACTTGATTAGTGTAGTGTCAACAACGCAGCTACTGCCAGCTAGCCTACTTCAGCAGTACTGTATCATTTTAATCATTTTAGTCAATAAGATTCTTGCTACGTAAGCTTAACTTTCTGAACATTCGAGATGTGTAGTCCACTTGTCATTCCAATCTCCTTGCATTAGCGTAGCCTCTTCTGTAGCCTGTCAACTATGTGTCTGTCTATCCCTGTTCTCTCCCTCTGCACAGACCATACAAACGCTCCACACCGCGTGGCCGCGGCCACCCTAATCTGGTGGTCCCAGCGCGTACGACCCACGTGGAGTTCCAGGTCTCCGGTAGCCTCTGGAACTGCCGATTTGCGGCCAACAAGGCAGAGTTCATCTCAGCCTATGCCTCCCTCCAGTCCCTCAACTTCTTGGCACTGACGGAAACATGGATCACCACAGATAACACTGCTACTCCTACTGCTCTCTCCTCGTCCGCCCACGTGTTCTCGCACACCCCGAGAGCTTCTGGTCAGCGGGGTGGTGGCACCGGGATCCTCATCTCTCCCAAGTGGTCTTTCTCTCTTTCTCCCTTACCCATCTGTCTATCGCCTCCTTTGAATTCCATGCTGTCACAGTTACCAGCCCTTTCAAGCTTAACATCCTTATCATTTATCGCCCTCCAGGTTCCTTGGAGAGTTCATCAATGAGCTTGATGCCTTGATAAGCTCCTTTCCTGAGGACGGCTCACCTCTCACAGTTCTGGGCGACTTTAACCTCCCCACGTCTACCTTTGACTCATTCCTCTCTGCCTCCTTCTTTCCACTCCTCTCCTCTTTTGACCTCACCCTCTCACCTTCCCCCTACTCACAAGGCAGGCAATACGCTTGACCTCATCTTTACTAGATGCTGTTCTTCCACTAACCTCATTGCAACTCCCCTCCAAGTCTCCGACCACTACCTTGTATCCTTTTCCCTCTCGCTCTCATCCAACACTTCCCACGCTGCCCCTACTCGGATGGTATCGCGCCGTCCCAACCTTCGCTCTCTCTCCCCCGCTACTCTCTCCTCTTCCATCCTATCATCTCTTCCCTCTGCTCAAACCTTCTCCAACCTATCTCCTGATTCTGCCTCCTCAACCCTCCTCTCCTCCCTTTCTGCATCCTTTGACTCTCTATGTCCCCTATCCTCCAGGCCGGCTCGGTCCTCCCCTCCCGCTCCGTGGCTCGACGACTCATTGCGAGCTCACAGAACAGGGCTCCGGGCAGCCGAGCGGAAATGGAGGAAAACTCGCCTCCCTGCGGACCTGGCATCCTTTCACTCCCTCCTCTCTACATTTTCCTCCTCTGTCTCTGCTGCTAAAGCCACTTTCTACCATTCTAAAGTCCAAGCATCTGCCTCTAACCCTAGGAAGCTCTTTGCCACCTTCTCCTCCCTCCTGAATCCCCCTCCTCCCTCTCTGCAGATGACTTCGTCAACCATTTTGAAAAGAAGGTCGACGACATCCGATCCTCGTTTGCTAAGTCAAACGACACCGCTGGTTCTGCTCACACTGCCCTACCCTATGCTCTGACCTCTTTCTCCCTCTCTCTCCAGATGAAATCTCGCGTCTTGTGACGGCCGGCCGCCCAACAACCTGCCCGCTTGACCCTATCCCTCCTCTCTTCTCCAGACCATTTCCGGAGACCTTCTCCCTTACCTCACCTCGCTCATCAACTCATCCCTGACCGCTGGCTACGTCCCTTCCGTCTTCAAGAGAGCGAGAGTTGCACCCCTTCTGAAAAAACCTACACTCGATCCCTCCGATGTCAACAACTACAGACCAGTATCCCTTCTCTCTTTTCTCTCCAAAACTCTTGAGCGTGCCGTCCTTGGCCAGCTCTACCGCTATCTCTCTCAGAATGACCTTCTTGATCCAAATCAGTCAGGTTTCAAGACTAGTCATTCAACCGAGACTGCTCTTCTCTGTATCACGGAGGCGCTCCGCACTGCTAAAGCTAACTCTCTCTCCTCTGCTCTCATCCTTCTAGACCTATCGGCTGCCTTCGATACTGTGAACCATCAGATCCTCCTCTCCACCCTCTCCGAGTTGGGCATCTCCGGCGCGGCCCACGCTGGATTGCGTCCTACCTGACAGGTCGCTCCTACCAGGTGGCGTGGCGAGAATCTGTCTCCTCACCACGCGCTCTCACCACTGGTGTCCCCCAGGGCTCTGTTCTAGGCCCTCTCTTATTCTCGCTATACACCAAGTCACTTGGCTCTGTCATAACCTCACATGGTCTCTCCTATCATTGCTATGCAGACGACACACAATTAATCTTCTCCTTTCCCCCTTCTGATGACCAGGTGGCGAATCGCATCTCTGCATGTCTGGCAGACATATCAGTGTGGATGACGGATCACCACCTCAAGCTGAACCTCAGCAAGACGGAGCTCCTCTTCCTCCCGGGGAAGGACTGCCCGTTCCATGATCTCGCCATCACGGTTGACAACTCCATTGTGTCCTCCTCCCAGAGCGCTAAGAACCTTGGCGTGATCCTGGACAACACCCTGTCGTTCTCAACTAACATCAAGGCGGTGTCCCGTTCCTGTAGGTTCATGCTCTACAACATCCGCAGAGTACGACCCTGCCTCACACAGGAAGCGGCGCAGGTCCTAATCCAGGCACTTGTCATCTCCCGTCTTGATTACTGCAACTCGCTGTTGGCTGGGCTCCCTGCCTGTGCCATTAAACCCCTACAACTCATCCAGAACGCCGCAGCCCGTCTGGTGTTCAACCTTCCCAAGTTCTCTCACGTCACCCCGCTCCTCCGCTCTCTCCACTGGCTTCCAGTTGAAGCTCGCATCCGCTACAAGACCATGGTGCTTGCCTACGGAGCTGTGAGGGGAACGGCACCTCAGTACCTCCAGGCTCTGATCAGGCCCTACACCCAAACAAGGGCACTGCGTTCATCCACCTCTGGCCTGCTCGCCTCCCTACCACTGAGGAAGTACAGTTCCCGCTCAGCCCAGTCAAAACTGTTCGCTGCTCTGGCCCCCAATGGTGGAACAAACTCCCTCACGACGCCAGGACAGCGGAGTCAATCACCACCTTCCGGAGACACCTGAAACCCCACCTCTTCAAGGAATACCTAGGATAGGGTAAGTAATCCTTCTCACCCCCTAAAAAGATTTAGATGCACTATTGTAAAGTGGCTGTTCCACTGGATGTCATAAGGTGTATGCACCAATTTGTAAGTCGCTCTGGATGAGAGCGTCTGCTAAATGACTTAAATGTAATGTAAATGTACCCCCGCACACTGATTCGGTACCGGTACCTCCTGTATATAGCCTCTTTATTGTTATTTTAATGTATTATTGTTTACTTTAGTTTATTTTCTTAACTCTTCTTGAACTGCACTGTTGATATTACAAAGTTTTGCTGTATTAGTTATAGCCTAGTGGTTAGAGCGTTGGACTAGTAACCGGAAGGTTGCGAGTTCAAACCCCCGAGCTGACAAGGTACAAATCTGTTGTTCTGCCCCTGAACAGGCAGTTAACCCACTGTTCCTAAGCCGTCATTGAAAATAAGAATTTGTTCTTAACTGACTTGGCTAGTTAAATAAAGGTAAAATAAAAATCCTTTAAAAAAATATAGTCGAGGCTGATGTATTTCACTCTTTTATATAATTTTATCATTCAAGTCTTTTTGTGGCATATCTCTGTGACTGCCGCTTTTCTTTTTGCCCAGTCTCAGATACACAAAGTATACTTTAGTATTATAGTGTACTGTGGTATTATAGTGAACTGTAGAAATATAGTGTACTGTAGTATTAAAGTGTACTGTAGTATTATAGTGGCCTGTAGTATTACAGTGGACTGTAGTATTATATTGGACTGTGGTATTATAGTGTAATGTGGTATTATAGTATACTCTAGTATTATAGTGTACTGTAGTAGTATAGAATATTCTGGTATTATATTGGACTGTAGTAGTATAATGGTCTGTAGTTTTAAAGTGTACTGTAGTATTATAGTATACCGTGCTATTATAGTGTACTGTAGTATTGTAATGTACTGTAATATTGTATTATAGTGTGCTGTAGTAGTAAAGTGTACTATATTATCATAGTGTGGTGTAGTATTATAGTGTACTGTAGCATAGTGTACTATAGTATAGTGTACTGTAGTTGTATAGTGTACTCTAGTAGTATAGTGTGCTATAGTAGTATAGTGTACTGTAGTATTTTAGTGTACTGTAGTATTTTAGTGTACTGTAATATTAGTGTAATGTAGTATACTATTTAGTGTATTGTAGAATTCAAGTGTACTGTGGTTGTATAGTGTACTGTAGTATAGTAGTACAGTGTACTCTAGCATCATAGTGTACTATAGTATTATAGTGTACTGTAGTATAGTGTACTGTAGTATAGTATTGTGGTGTACTGTAGTAGTAGTGTACTGTAGTATAGTATTACTAGTGTACTGAAGTATTAAAGTGTACTGTAGTATTGGAGTGTACCATGGTATACTAGTATAGTGTACTGTAGTATTATAGTGTACTGTGGTATTGTAGTATACAGTAGTATTATAGTGGACCATTGTATATAGTGCCCTGTAGTAGTATAATGTACTGTATTATAGTGTAATGTAGTATTTCAGTATACTCTAGTATTACACCGGACTGTAGTATTATAGTATACTGTAGTATTATAGCACACTGTAGTGTTATATTGGACTGTGGTATTATAGTGTAATGTAGTATTATAGTGTACTCTAGTATTATAGTGTACTGTAGTAGTATAGAATACTCTGGTATTACAGTGGACTGTAGTATTATAATGGGCTGTAGTTTTAAAGTGTGCTGTAGTATTATAGTAAGCTGTGCTATTATAGTGTACTGTAGTATTGTAATGTACTGTAATATTGTAGTATATTGTGCTGTAGTATTATAGTGTACTGTAGTATCGTAGTACAGTGTACTGTGGTATTATAGTGTACTCTAATTGTATAGTGTACTCTAGCAGTATAGTGTGCTATAGTGGTATAGTGTTCTGTAGCATAGTATTCTATTGTACTGTAGTTTTGTAGTGTACTATAATATTAATTTATATTATTTAGTGTACTGTGTATTCAAGTGCACTGTAGTATTATAGTGTACTCTAGTATTATTTTGTACTGTAGTATAGTAATATAGTGTACTGTAGTATTATAGTGTGCTGTAATATTATAGTATACTGTGGTATAGTATTAATGTGTACTTTGTTAGTATAGTGTACTCTGGTATTATAGTGTACCATAGTATACTAGCATAGTGTACTGTAGTATTATAGTGTACTGTTGTATTATAGTTAACTGTGGCATTGTATTATATTGTACTGTAGTATAATATTATAGTGTACTCTAGTATTATAGTGTACTGTAGTATTATTGTGAACTGTAGAATTGTATTACAGTGTACTGTAGAATAGTATTTTAGTGTACTCTGGTAGTATTCGTGCATTCTAGAAATTATAGCGTACTGTAGTATAATATTATAGTGTAGTCTAGTATTATAATGTACTGTAGTATTATTGTGTACTTTAGTATTAAAGTGCACTGTATCAGTATTCCCTCTCATCCTAGCTGCTTGTGGATGAAATGCTCTTAGCCCTACATTGTTATTGGATCTCCCTCAGCTGTGCCAACAGAGTGGGTCAGATAATTAATCAGGGGGCTTGATAAAAGCGGCCCCTGACCTGACAGCGCCCTATACACACACGCACACAGGCACACACACACACACACACACTGGTCTGGCCCAGTCGCTGACAGGGCACGCAGGCCAGGGTAGTCTGTTGTGATGCTAAGCCTTTCAGCACAGATTAAACTTGCACGGCGAATACTACACCCACAACAGCCTTCCGGTTATGCATCTGTAACAGCTTTGAACTTTAGACTTTGGGAGAAAGAGGACAAAATCTGTGAAAACTGCCCTGCATTGACATTTGATTACAGAGGAGTGGGGGAGGGGAGAGTGCATAGAGCTGCTAGCTAGTCCAGTCCAGTCTAGTCACTCATTACTTCTGACTGGGACACTTTTTGGAATTATTGTGACTTTTTTAATTGCAGCATTAATATTCCTACTTCATTAATAATATATTTAATACCTTAATAATTTATCCCTGTTTCATCTAATCTTAACTCATTAAGACTCCATATGTTGGGCGCACCAGTAAGATCCCCACAACATGATGCTACCACCCCAGTGCTTCACGGTTGGGATGGTGTTCTTCGGATGGCAAGCCTCCCCCTTTTTCCTCCAAACATAACGATGGTCATTATGGCCAAACAGTTCTATTTTTGTTTCATCAGGCCAGAGGACATTTCTCCAAAAGTACGATCTTTGTCCCCATGTGCAGTTGTAAACCATAGTCTGGCTTTTTTATGGTGGTTTTGGAGCAGTGGGTTCTTCCTTCCTGAGCAGCCTTTCGGGTTATGTCGATATAGGACTCGTTTTACTGTGGACATAGATACTTTTGTACCTGTTTCCTCCAACATCTTCACAAGGTCCTTTGCTGTTGTTCTGGGATTGAGTTGCGCTTTTGCACCAAAGTACGTTCAACTCTAGGAGACAGAACGTGTCTCCTTCCTGAGCGGTATGACGGCTGCGTGGTCCCATGGTGTTTATACTTGCGTACTTTTGTTTGTACAGATGAACGTGGTACCTTCAGGCATTTGGAAATTGCTCCCAAGGATGAACCAGACTTGTGGAGGTCTACAAAAAAAATGATGAGGTCTTGGCTGATTTCTTTGGATTTTCCCATGATGTCAAGCAAAGAGGCACTGAGTTTGAAGGTAGGCCTTGAAATACATCCACAGGTACACCTCCAATTGACTCAAATGATGTCAATTAGCCTATCAGAAGCTTCTAAAGCCATGACATCATTTTTTTGAATTTTCCAAGCTGTTTAAAGGCACAGTCAACTTTGTGTATGTAAACTTCTGACCCACTGGAATTGTGATCCAGTGAATTATAAGTGAAATAATCTGTCTGCTAACAATTGTTGGAAAAATTACTTGTGTCATGCACAAAGTAGATGTCCTACCCGACTTGCCAAAACTACAGTTTGTTAGCAAGAAATTTGTGTGGTGGTTGAAAACAAATTTTATTGACTCCAACCTAAGTGTATGTAAACTTCCAACTTCAACTGTAGGTACTTTGCTACTATTCTATTGAGAAGAACACCATCAGAGGAAGTTCACAGACTTATAATTTCAGCGTGTTGTCTTGAGTTTGTTATGCACTTTTGGCAGCTCTGGTTGCTCAAGTTGGCATCAGCACATCAATTTACAATCTGGCCTTTGTGGTGGAAAAGTGACAACGATGGGTCAAGGACTCTGAATCTAATCTTTGCAAATAATTAGAGTTGTTGATACACAAACTGAACGTGTACGGGAACATTTTGTTCACTAGTTCATCTCAACACAGACAATGCAAGCTATACTTCCTCTAAAGCTGACAGGAAATTCTCAACCTTCCATTTTATCACATGGTTTGTGACTCCAATGAAAAAATTGGGATATGTGATCGTTCAAATGTGGTTTGAGTGCCAGACTGTTTCAAACTGATTTTACAGCAACTCTAACAAGCATGTTTGTAAGTCCATGAGAATAAGCATGTTTCACAGCTATGAAGAATGATTTAGTCCACTGACTTCACAGTTTTCCCCTCTCCTTCTCTCTTGCACACACCCACATTAAGACGTGCATGCACACATGCACATACACACACACTCACTTGCCATCTTCCCACAAAGACAGGAAACTCTTTCTGTGTCATCTGGCATGTGTTCATGTTCGGCCACAATCTCTATTCTGAGGTGAGAAAGTGAAAGGTCAAACCTGTGACGAGGTTAACCCTTAAAGGAAGCATGTGAAACAGCTTGGGATATTGTAAAGATCACTGAAGAATTCTCATCTATAAATATATATATATCTATATATATATACACATTTCATATATACACATTAATTGCTATATTTTTGGTCCATATCTGGGACATAAAGTATACATGCACTTAGGGTGTAAAACTACTTTATAGGTAGAATGTTTGCGTAGACAAGCTAGCGAGTCACAAACGGAAAATAACATTTCAAGAGCTTTGCTGATGCAAATAGTTTGATACAGTGCTGTTGATACAATAAACTCTCTCTCTCTCTCATTCTCTCCCTTAGTTCCTGCCTCCCTTCTGCCTCTTGTCTGATTCTTTCCATTTCTCTTCGCTACAAACGTCAGAACAAGATCTTCTCTTTTTGCTCTGTAGTAGGCCTATCCCTTGCTGATCACGAGTGTTTTGTGGTAAGCTGCAGTACGGCGTGGGCTGGTCTAGCTCGATATGATGTCTGAAACTGTCTGAAACCATCTGAAACGCTCAGTCTAGTATGCAAACTATATGAATTAATCCCCCCCTGGTGCTCCCAGCACCTGGTGAGAGACACATCTCATCTCGACACCCACCCACCCGCACCCTCAAGTCAAGCGATAGCCTGCTCCTCCACGCACCCAGGACTAAACTTTCAGCTTTCAGCTCGACTGCCAACAGCCTCTAGAATACCCTCCCGGACCCTCTGAAGGCACCACAGCCTCTGGGCTCTTTTAAAATAGGCCTAAAGTTCTTTCTCTTTAAGAAGACTTTCTGTTGATAGCTGGGATTCTTGGTGTCCTTGTCCTTTGTTTTTTATCTTATGCACTTTGAGATTATTCTGTATAATGATAATGCTTTACAAATGTAATACATTATTATTATTAATCATTATTACTCACTAGACCAATCAGGCACTTTGGTACATTACCATTGAAGCCTGAATGAGATTGATTGGTCACCATGCGTAAAGGCATCAGTTATGCTTCAGGGTTTGTTGGGTCATATTCCTTGCCGTGAAGTGTCGGTTTTGGTTTTGCAGTTGTGGAACTAGCTAAAGGAAGAAAGAGTGATAGAAGGAGAAAGAGAGAACAAAACAGAACAATCAATTGATGGAGAGAGCAAGACAGAGATACAGAGGGAAAGAGATTGAGGAAGTGACACAGAGATAGAGAGAGAGAGAGAAGGAGCGAGAGACAAAGATATAGACAGAGACAGAGAGTGAAAGTATAAGCTAGTGATGGAGAGAGAGGGCGAGAGCATTCTGTCTGCCCACCACAGTGGCCTTCTCCGGCCTTTAGACTCTGGGGGTTTTACGGCTGTGGGAAAGGCACAGAGGTCACCGAATTGCGTCAGACCGACCAGTTTTTCTCAAAACAGATTTCAGCATATTATTTTTTCAGCCTCGCCTTGTTTACTGTTATCGTCCTCCCACTGTGTAGGTCCTCGGCGGTCCGGGGAGAATATGCAATCTCCATTATCTCCCAAACATTTCTGTCAGAACTGGAGGAGAGCTGGATGTGTGTAGACTTACAGTTTAAGTCAGAAGTTTACATACACCTTAGCCAAGTACACTTAAACTCAGTTTTTCACAATTCCTGACATTTAATCCTGGGTAAAAATCCCTTGTCATAGATCAGGTAGGATCAACACTTTATTTTAAGAATGTGAAATGTTAGAATAATAGTAGAGAGAAGTATTTTTTTCAGCTTATATTTCTTTCATCATATTCCCAGTGGGTCAGAAGTTTACATACACTTAATTAGTATTTGGTAGCATTGCCTTTAAATTGTTAACTTGGGTCAAACGTTTCGGGTAGCCTTCCACAAGCTTCCCACAATAAGTTGGGTGAATTTTGGCCCATTCCTCCTGACAGAGCTGGTGTAACTGAGTCAGGTTTGTAGGCCTCCTTGCTCTCACACGCTTTTTCAGTTCTCTCCACAAATGTTCTATAGGATTGAGGTTAGGCCTTTTTGATGGCAACTCCAATACCTTGACTTTGTTGTCCTTAAGCCATTTTGTCACAACTTTGGAAGTATGCTTGGGGTCATTGTCCATTTGGAAGGCCCATTTGCGACCAAGCTTTAACTTCCTGACTTGATGTCTTGAGATGTTGCTTCAATATATCCACATAATGTTCCTTCCTCACGATGCTATCTATTTTGGGAAGTGCACCAGTCCCTTCTGCAGCAAATCACCCCCACAACATGATGCTGCCACGCTGCCGTGCGTCACGGTTGGGATGGTGTTCTTCGGCTTGCAAACCTCCCCCTTTTTCCTCCAAACATAACAATGGTCATTATGGCCAAAGAGTTCTATTTTTGTTTAATCAGACCAGAGGACACCCATTGGGGAGCCAGGCCCAGCCAATCAGAATGAGTCAGACCCCACAAAAGGGCTTTATTACAGAAATAAATACTCCTCAGTTTCATCAGCATTCCGGGTGGCTTGTTTCAGACAATCCTGCAGGTAAAGTAGCCTGATCTGGAGGTCCTGGACTGGCGTGGTTACACGTGGCCTGCGGTTGTGAGACCGGTTGGATTTACTGCTAAATTCTCTGAAATGACATTGTAAGTGGCTTATGGTAAACAAATGAACATAAAATGATCTGGTAACATCTCTGGTGGACATTCCTGCAGTCAGTCAGTCAGCCAATTGCACGCTCCCTCAAAACTTGAGACATCTGTGGCATTGTGTTGTGTGACAAAACTGTACATTTTAGAGTGGCACACCTGTGTAATGATCATGCTGTTTAATCAGCTTCTTGATATGCCAAACCTGTCAGGTGGATGGATTATCTTAGCAAAGGAGAAATTCAACTAACAGGGATGTAAACACATTTGTGCACAATATTTGACAGAAATAAGCTTTTTGTGGGTATGGAACATTTCTGGTATATTTTATTTCAGCTCATGAAACATGGGATCAACACTTTACATTTTGCGCTTATATTTTTGTTCAGTATATTTAAATGAGAAAAGCCTGTACGGTTTCCTTCTCATAGTGTGGGCATGTCGTAATAATGGGATTTTTATTTATTTGATTTAACCTGTATTTAACTAGTCAAGTCAGTTAAGAACAAATGTGTATTTACAATGACGGCCTACCCCGGCAATGCTGGGCCAATTGTGCCACGCCCTATGGGACTGCCAATCTTGGCCAGAGGTGATGCAGCCTGGATTCGAACCAGGGACTGTAGTGACGCCTCTTGCACTGAGATGCAGTGCCTTTGGCTGCTGCACCACTCGGGATAAAGAGGGACTCTTGGCCACTTGATCTCACAGCCTTCTTATGGAAAAGGTGTTGGGTTTCATAAGACATGACAAGAAGAACATGGCTTTTAGTAGACCGGAAATCTCATTTACAAAGAGACAAGTCCAGAATAACAATATTGTTACTGGACTGTAACATGGAAAGAGGGAGAATCAAAGAGCGAAGCTCCCTCACTCCCTCCATGTGGCTGACTTTCTTGTCATCATGAATGAAGTATTTGAGGTTTTGATGTAAGGCCCCCTGAGAGCATTAATATTATAACACACACTCCTTTGAAATCAGCATTAATACCCAGCAAATTAATTATCCTGTGGAGAACTCTAGATTCTCAACTTTCCCTTTTCCTCTATTGATGTAAACGGGGAAAGTGTGAGGGGGATGGACGGGTTGGAAGTACTGGGGGAACACTGAGACATTATTTACCTAGCTGGAATGAAAGCCATTTGAAAATAGCTGGGGTTTGGTACAAATATGAGGCTTATCAGGGCTAGCTTTGATCACACATGAAACCTCCGGGCTGACTTCCTGCTCTTGTCCTGTGTGTCAGGGCTGGTGTGGGCTGGTCCAAAGACCCTTAAGAATTTAGACAAACACCAGCCATTGAGGAGAGAGAGCTGAGATGGGGAGAGGAACTGTGCTTAGCCTTGTTCTGCCCAGGGCTCATGAGAAAACGAGCAAAGCATCTCCTTTAGCTGTTCCACAGATGTTCCACAGATATTCATCCTCACTGCAACCAAATGCTATCCTCCCCCCCCACCCCCAGCAGTTCGTCCAAGTTTCCTCTCCGATATTGTTAGAGTTGATAATATTCAATCACATATATGGTAACGGGCTATAGTGCATAACACAGAATCCTCATAATATCCACAACGTCTGATGGAGGAGTGAGAGCTACCTGAAAGCGAGAGTTGTTTTTTGGGGACGGGTGGAGGAGGGGGTCGGCGGCTGCAGTTGGAGTGATGCAGACAGGGATTAGGGATGCTAAACTGCCAGTGCGGGGGGTGGAGTGTGATGGGGGGGGGGGTAGAGAGAGAAGAGGTAGCCATGGGGTTCCTGGAAAAGTGGGTTAACCCCCAGCTGCATGAGGAGCACGAGGAGACTCCATCCCCCTACGCATAAGTACACACACACACAAACACACACACATGGGCGCGCATACACACAGATACATACACACATACACACATGTGCATGCCACACAGGGACACACACACACCAACATTTCTTTGCTTACTCTGAAACCCTTATACAGTGATTTTTTTTGTTGTCATTTAGACAATTACAATGATTTTTAAAAAATTATAATAATCAGCTCCACTTACTTGGTGTTTGTACGAGATGACAGTAGAAAGAGGCGATTGTGACTCTTTATTAAGACTCTGTCCCTGAACAGTAGGGAGGAGTCCTTCCCTCAGGACTCCTGGATTTGGAGCACAGGTCACGTGACTCCACGCACCCCAGCCCCCATGCTCCCTCCTTCCCTTACCCTTTCTCCTGTAGAAGGAGGGTTAGTGTCTGTGTTGTCCCCACAACATCACTGGTACTACTAGTAGTGTGTAGCCTCCTCTATCCACTCAACAGCAGAGAGGAGAGAGAGGACACATGAGGGGGCAGAGGGCTAAATGCATACATTGTTCCCCTCTGGTCCCCGGCCTGAGAGAGCCGTCTGTTCTCAGACCTGTAGTAATGGACTAGTGACTGGGACTCGCTCTTTGTGACCATATAAAGACATCCTTTTCCCCCAGTGACTCCATTATCAGTGGTATACTTTAACATATCCTCTGAACACATGCCCAGAGCGCTGTGCGTCGTTGTTTTATGTAACAGCTGACCAGTGTGGAACTGGAACACATAGGAAAAACAGGCCAGTCTGAAACGACATGGTCCCTTCAGCCAGGGCAGGCGACCGTGGTCAACTCACGCAGGAAGACCAGATGGCATTTAATAATAGGCTGGTTGTAAAGATACTTATTACTCTGTTGTTGGACTAAAACTCTCTATCTCCGCCGCTGTTAATGTGGGTTATCGGATGTCAATCCGGTTTATTGTACTAAAGGCAGCTAAGCCGTGTTTAGCTTGTCTGATGAAAGCCTTTTAACTCTTTTTGTTCTCACTGAGGCCCGATCAGCTCTCTCATTTACCATCCAGTCTTTCTAATGTGATTTAAAGGAATAATCCACCCACAAACTATCTTGTGGTATATTTTTTATGATGATGTGGCAAGTGACACTTTGCTTCTTGGAAGTCCAATATCTTGAAAACTTGACTACTGACATGCAAGACATTTTGGGACTGTATCAACAGTGGACTACTGGAAAAAATACCAAAATATAGGTTGAGTGGATTTTTCCCATAAGGGTTGGAATTCCAGCATCCGTGTCATTTTTTTTATTTATTAGTGTGTGTGTGTGCGCGTGTGTGAATGTTTACAGTATTTATGTTATCTTCTTTACATATTACTGGAATTAATATAACCCAGGACATACTGTACATATTTATATAATAATAATAATAATAATAATAATAATAATAATAATAATTTGGTGGGTGCTTATATTTGTCCTATTTCACACATGTACAAGTGTGTATTAAATGAATGTGTGAAATGGAAATGTGTTTTTTTGCACTAACCCTGAGACACCCCCGGAGAGTGTGGTCATGGCCAGGGTCGAGAGGGATCAGGCCAGATATGTAATACCATGCATTCAGTTGTGGTATGTCAGACAGCCAATCAGGACAGAGTGAAAGGGGATTCGGTGGCAGAATGAAAGCGCTGGCCCCGCTGTAACATATATGGGTCTGTCAAAAGAGAATAGGGGCCGAAATATAGCAGACCCTGTAGCATGGCTGTGACCTTGTGACGAGATAATGGCTCCAGAATAATGAGGGGAGGTCAGCCAGCCAGACAGCCAGTATTGATGGAATGGGGGACTTAAGGAATAGGGGGGAGAGGAGGGGTGAATCGGTGAGAAGAGAGTCTTTACTTTGTCCTAGACACTAGGCAGATAGCGATGATTCTTGCTTGGCCTCACACACAGACATATGTTCATTGTATAAAGGGCCCATCTTCTTCTGAGACAACATATGATATTGTGGGCAGTGGCCGATTAATTATGGTTGATTTCAAGTAGGCTAACAGTAGTCTAACACCATGCCCAATTGATTTTGTCCCCCTACACCAAACGCAATCATGACATGCAGGTTGAAATATTAAAACAAACTCTGAACTAATTATATTAATTTGGGGACAGGTCAAAAAGCATTAAACATTTATGGCAATTTAGCTAGCTAGCTTGTAGTTGCTAGCTAATATGTCCTATTTAGCTAGGTAGCTTGCTATTGGTAGCTAATTTGTCCTGGGACATAGACATTGACCTGAAATGCAGAAGGTCCTCTACTCTGACAATGAATCCACACAAAAAAATGGTAAACCGAATCGTTTCTACTCATCCCTCCTCCTTCCAGGCTCCTTTTTCTTCTTTTGACTTTATAAAGTGATTGGCAACTAACTTTCATAGTTACCACGATGACCGACCGACCTCAGTTCATCTTTCAATCACCCACATGGGTATAACCAATGAGGAGATGGCATGTGGGTATCTGCTTCTATAAACCAAAGAGGAGATGGGAGAGGCAGGACTTGCACGTCTTTCAGCGTCACAAATAGAACTGACTTCTATTTTAGCGCTTGGCAACACAGACACTCGTTGGCGCGCACGAGCAGTGTGCGTGCAATAATTGAATAACATGTATGTTTACATTTATTTTGTGGTCATCATGTAATGGTGACAAACGGTGCCCACAAACTGATAGGGCCTACATAAAGCTGTCCAAACAGCAGTTCCAACATCTTACCACTACTACACCTAGCTATCAACAGAGCCTTGTCTGGCAGTGTAACAGCTCATTCAGCCTCATTTACTGCCTTTAAAAAAAACATAAAGCTGATATGGCTGACTTACTTAAATAAATGTGGTTTGTAATAACAATTTAGATGTACAAACTATGGCATAAGGGGACGACAAGCGGATAAGAGGCAATCTGTAATTTTGATTAAGACAATGAGCGAGCTAGGACGTACTTAGTCAATATAACTATTTGTTAAGCCCTTTTGAAATGTAAAGCAACAGAATTCAGAACATGGGCCGTTCTTAGTGTTCTCCCTGTACACCAAGTCAGAACCATAGGATAAATAAAGGGGGCATATAAGCAGACAATGAAAGCTCTTACAATATTAGATGATTACATTTCTCGAAAACAGGTTATAGGCTACATGTGCACCACCAAGTCAGAACAGTAGGCGAAATTAAGAGGGCTAAATAGACCAAATTATTAGGGTGAGGCGCATGGGCTACTAACATCTTATTACACAACATACACTTTAAATAATTTTCTTAGCTACAGCATACATACTGTATCTCCCTGGCATATTACATAATTTATGCAGCAGCATACAATACATTTTTGGACTCACCTTGTTGAGCTGTGCTCACTTGAACAGGAAGGTGGCGCGGCGTTCCTTCATGGGAAAATGTTGTAATCAAAGTCTGGCATTCTCTGGATTCATGGTGATTTCAAAATAACTGGGAACTAAAAAAAAAGGTTGAATCATTGATCTTCAGGTCATAGCAGGTATTTACTTGCTGAGCTGTTTTTCATTTGTTCTCAACTAGAGGTCGACCGATTATGATTTTTCAGCACCGATACCGATTTTATTTATTTATTTGTAATAATGACAATTACAACAATTCTGAATGAACACTTATTTTAATTTAATATATTACATCAATAAAATCAATTTAGCCTCAAGTAAATAATGAAACATGTTCAATTTGGTTTAAATAATGCAAAAACACAGTGTTGGAGAAGAAAGTAAAAGTGCCATGTAAGAAAGATAACGTTTCAGTTCCTTGATCAGAACATGAGAACATATGAAAGCTGGTGGTTCCTTTTAACATGAGTCTTCAATATTCCCAGGTAAGAAGTTTTAGGTTGTAGTTATTATAGGAATTACAGGACTATTTCTCTTTATACCATTTGTATTTCATTAACCTTTGACTATTGGATGTTCTTATAGGCACTTTAGTACTGCCAATGTAACAGTATAGCTTCCATCCCTCTCCTCGCTCCTCCCTGGGCTCCCAGGAACACAACAACAACAGCCACCCTCGAAGCCACGTTACCCATGCAGAGCAAGGGGAACAACCACAGGCTCAGAGCGAGTGATGTTTGAAACGCTATTAGCACGCGCTAACTATCTAGCCACTTCGGTTACACCAGCCTCATCTCGGGAGTTGATAGGCTTGAAGTCATAAACAGTGCAATGCTTAACGCACAAAGAAAAGCTGCTGGCAAAATGCACGAAAGTGCTGTTTTAATGAATGTTTATGCACCTGCTTCTGCCTACCACCGCTCAGTCAGATACTTAGATACTTGTATGCTTGTATGCTCAGTCAGATTATATGCAACCCAGGACACGCTAGATAATATCTAGTAATATCATCAACCATGTGTAGTTAACTAGTGATTATGATTGATTGATTGTTTTTATAAGATAAGTTTAATGCTAGCTAGCAACTTACCTTGGCTTACTGCATTCGCGGCGTACTGCATTCGCGTAACAGGCAGTCTCCTTGTGGAGTGCACAAGGACAAGTTAACTATAAGGTTGCAAGATTGGATCCCCCGAGCTGACAAGGTGAAAATCTGTCATTCTGCCCCTGCACAAGGCAGTTAACCGACCGTTCCTAGGCCGTCATTGAAAATAAGAATGTGTCCTTAACTGACTTGCCTAGTTAAATAAAGATTAAATAAAAGTGTAAAAAATATATATTTTTAAAAATTTGGCAAAATCGGTGTCCAAAAATACAGATTTCAGATTGTTATGAAAACTTGAAATCAACCATAATTAATCGGCCATTCCAATTAATCGGCCGACCTCTAGTCTCAACCAGGATTTCATCATACATGTCAAGCAGTGAAGTTTCAGCTCAGTCTATCTGTGGCCTCTCTTCCTCTGTGCGCAATGTCACCGTGTCCATTTCCATCTTGTCCAGCTGTGTCTGTAACATTTCACGTAAACCGTTTCTTGTCTGCATCGAAGTAGCGGTCCTTGTACCTCACATCAAGCATGGTGGTGACATAGTAGAGGCTCAGAGAGAATGCCACCAAATCACTCGTTCACAGCCTCTAGTAGAGTACTTTTTTAAGTTAACCCGACCGTCTGTGTTGGCATTTTTGTTGAGGAGGCATTTCAATGCCATGACAGAGGATATCATGTCTGTTGCAGATGCAGTTGAGCTTATTTCTCGAGTCAGTTGTTCGAATGGAGCTAGGAGTGTTCATGTTTCCAAGTTTAAAGCATGTTCTCAAATGCCATTGAAATGACCGCAGCAGTATGAGAACCAGCACATTCTTGAGCATGCAACACAACTTTCTTCAATACGAAATCTTTGTCGACCCACTGTGCTGTCAGACTCATAATGCTCATAGGGCTGACATCGCTGGTCCAAATGTCAGTCGTGAAGCTAATAGCAGTGACGCCCATAGCAAGTAGCTCATGGATGCTGTGTAACTCTGGTCAGGCAACATCTGAAAAATAGCGCCTACTTGGTAGTGTGTACTGGTGCTCGAACAGTCGGCGAAGCCAACATCATCCATGACAGAGAACCGTTCATTTTCAAGGGCAATGAATTCCATTATCTTGGCATTACTGGATTTCGCCTTTGAGTTGTCTCGCTGAAATGTTCTTACTCTTTCTAATGACTGCTCAACTTGTTGACTGCTCGATTGATACAGCAGACATTGTGGGCTAGGTTAGGAATGCTATATTTTTCATCCTCTACCTACGTTATATAGGTTTGCACATCAGCTTTGACATCAATTTTGCACATTGCCGTTAAACTAGACATCGGGCCGATGCCGATGTTGCATTTTTAGCTAATATATCCCGATTCCGATATGTTTACCAATATATCGTGCATCCCTAGTTTATGTCCAATGGCCGATGAGCACCGATACATTTTATCTATAATTTCTCTTCATTGTTTCTCTTCATATGACAAGGATTAAAAAAGATTTGCCAGTAGATTGTCGACTTGATTCATGATGATGACTGCTAGCCAAGATTTTGAAAGTATGACGTTGACATGATCAGTCCAATCAAGTTGCTGTACATATAACGTGTACAGCAACATATAACGAGATTTGACGTCATTTTATCTGTGGCCAATGACCTTGAGCCTTCTTGGATGGGCCCTTCTAATGGCAGCACCCAAAGGGCTAGAATTTTTGAGGTCTACCCTTAGACTTGGCGGTGACGTGACAGAACACTGAGCCAATCACAGCGCAACGCTCCGTATTTTCTGCTGGTTTGCCCCACCACCACAGAAAGCACTGAGCTAGGCTGAAACACCTGCATTTTGGAGCTGCCTTACTCAAGAAAAAAAAGAGACCATGTTTGTACACGGCTTTATTAACTCAATGATATATATTTTTTTTACATTGTTTGCAAACTGATATGTGACACTTATTAATGCCAAAATAACATGCTAAACAGGCAAGCCCCCCCAAAATGTCCTTTTATAAAAATGGTATCATTGTTTTGCGAAAAATGTGGGGCTCACCATCTGCCCTGAATGACGTGTCGCCACTGATCATGTGTAACAACATTCAGGTAACCTTAGGGAAATTGGCTAATTATCAAGTTCAATGGTTTTAATTTAAAAGTAACTCAATTACTTTTACTCTGAGTACTTTTTAAAATGAGCTACTTTTTTCTTTTACTTAAGTTTTTTTCAAACCAGTAATTTTACTTCTTATTGAGTAAAATGTAATTGAAGTAACAGCACTTCTACTTGAGTAAAATGTAATTAAAGTAACAGCACTTCGATTTAAGTAGAATAGTTCAGTACACTTCCAGTGAAACTTGAGTCCTTGACATTCTTAGAACTTGAACTATTAAAGTTGCAGTCCGGGATTTTAAGCACTTACAAATTACTAACATATTGTACGATTGGAATTCGTAACATATAATACAAATTGGATGACGTAGTACACAATTGTGAACAATTTTCATTGACCCGTTTTGATGAGAGAGCACCACTTTCAAAACCACTGGCTGAAATGTTACAAAAGCTTTGGAGCATCACTTTAACAGGAAGATATGTAAAATGCTTGACCTCTTGACAGTCTTGCCCTTGATGCGATAGTCCTTTTTAACTTCATCATTTTGGGTGGTTTACTCATAAATGTCTAAAGAAGATGAAATATGGACAGCGACAGATCTTAGATCTTCAGAGGGACATTTTTTATTTTCTTCGTGTTTGGAAAGACAATGAGGTTGTCTTAAGAAAACCTCAATGAGGTTTCGGTAGGAATCTTGTTGGTGAATGGTCTCTGTTGCACACTTATCCACAGAATTGCAACACACACACACACACACACACACACACACACACACACACACACACACACACACACACACACACACACACACACACACACACACACACACACACACACACACACACACACACACACACACACACACACACACACGCACACACGCACACACGCACACACACACACAAACACTTTTTCTAAACTGTGGAGGCGGGAGATGGGCGGCATTCCCTGAGGAGTGCTGGGTTGGAAGTTCACTGGGTTTGGAGTTCACTCAGTTCAGCCATGGCAGAGAGGGCATCTTGTGTTAGTGGGGTCAGCTGGCCAAAGACACCCAGCCCTAGGGTTATGCTTTATCAATGTCTCGCTAAATGACACCCTGTCTTACACACCCTAACACCAATGGTGACCCACAAACCTCAAATGTCATAGCTAGTATTTCAGTAAATACAAGATATATTACATGCTGAGAGACGGCTATTCTGAGACTAAAATGCCCAGATTGACATCCTTGTGGCCTGGACTGACATGATCTTGATGAAGAAGAGTAAAACTCCCATAATTCTTGAGTGACCTTAGCCCCTGTCTGAAGAACCGGGAACAACTATGCAGGGTCTCTTGTGTCTGGAATGGAATAAATGGAACGGTATCAAACACAGCAAACATATGGAAACTCTGGTCCATTTATTCCATTCCAGCCATTATTATGAGCCCGCCTCCTATAGCTCCTCCCACCAGCCTCCACTGGTCCACATGCTATTAAAACGGCATGCTTTCGATTAGCCGCCACGTTCAAAACACAGAAACACACATGCGCCCTTCCTGACCACAGTTGTACTTGCATCATCCCCCGTGAAGAGGGTCAGTCGTTGCCAAACGGCCTCCATGTGTCTGTCTCCTCTGAAGCCTGAGTAACACAGTCATACACAAAGAACAAGCCGAGCAATGTTGCTAACCCACAACCGACCTGCCTAACAGAAGAATATATTTGCTTGTCTTACAGCAACTAAGGAAACTAACAGGGAGCAATTCCTTCCAACTCTAACTGATACTCTGAATAGGATCAGAACAATAGACCACACAGAGCTATGTACGAGAGAGCAGAGGAAGCCAGAAAAGAGGCCAGCAGACAAGTCTACAAATACATTTTAGCAGACACTCTTATCCAGGGCAATTAGTATTAAGTGCCTTGCTCAAGGGCACATGGACAGATTGTTCACCTAGTTGGCTCAGGGGATTCGAAACCAGTGACCTTTCGGTTACTGGCCCAACGCTCTTAACCACCAGGCTACCTGCCGCCTACAATGAAGGCGATACAGCAGAAATCACAGTCATTTGTCTCATAATGCTCACTGGAGTAATTTAATGTTAGGAAAGATTCACTTTTACGTCAAATGTTAGATATTTCTCTTGTGAGGAGAGAGTTATTACTGGTCTTCTACAGTAACGATGACAACACGTTGGCACTTAGGGGTGTAATCCCTACGTCGAGCTTGTACTAATAAAAGGCACATTATGTCCAATGAGATATTGGGAGTTAAAGTCTGTTGTATGGCTGCCATCACATCTTCCATTGGATCATCATGTCCTCCCCACTCCCACATATGTCAGAGGCACAGAGCGCTGGCCTCTAATCCCAAATAACTCATTTGGCAGCTCGACATCATTTCAATCTCCCCCTGGACCTATGGGATTAATGTCAAAGTGCTTAACCATGTAGTGTAGTAACTACATAAGCAGGACACAATGCAGGAATATGCAGGAGTGGGAAGTAGCTTAAGGGCTATTAACATTTAACGTCATACAGGGTGCTGCAATGTGCACATTTGGAGAGGGCGTAGTAACGCAGTGTCAATACACGTGTCGTTGTATTTGGCTGTGGGATACATATTGTACAACCCCCCTCCTCTCATCTTTCTCACAATCCCTCTGGTTTGGATCAGGAGCTCCAGTAGAGGGGCTTCCATGCTGGGGCAAATGCCTAGTCAAGTCCCAGTGTGCCAGTGACAAAGCAAAACAGTCTTTCGGCAGTGAGGATTGATGAGATACAAAACGGGACATGTGTCCATTTTGTGTCAACGTGGGACCCAGTGTTGAACAATGAGCCGGACTTGGCCCAAAGACCTATGCTGTTGATGCATTTTCAGAGTGCTGAGATGAAGGTAATGCCTAGAGCAACAGGGACCAGTAATATCTGACAGCTGCTGCAAACCTGTAATTGTTCTTTAATCTGCCGGTTTATGATGTATAGCTCTCTCCGGGCTTTAAACAAATGACGGGGCTGCTTTTCCAGGCTAGACAATCATCCTGGAACACTCCCCCAGATAAATAAATAATGGAAATGAATGTACCGCGGCTGAGGCTACGGTAGGACTGCTTGATTGCACCTCCCTCTCTTCTCTGTATTTAAAAAAAAGAATGCACAGTGTTTTGGCCTTGTGGAAATAGACTTTTCCGCGAGCTGTCAGAAGACAGGTTCCTACACCTTTGATAACTTACAGGACCAGTTTTTTTCAGACCCTTGTTTAATTTCCACTTCCTGCTTTGTTCTTGTCTTAATCCAAATGCAAGACAGCTGTGCATTGAGTCGGCGGGGAGGGGTAGGAAGAGGAGGGCGGAGGCAGGCCGTCATGGGGGACGCTGGGCCGAGAAGCACTTTTCAACTGCTTTAACAGATTGTGGGAACCAGCCAGGTAGTCGTAGTGAGAGGAGCAGCACTCACAGTACCAGTGGTAGAGAATCGTGCACAGCAGTGTATTGATACAGGCCGTGCCGCAAACACTCACCAGGTTAGAGCTAAGGGCCTAAGGGATTTGTACTGCTCACTCACCAAATGTAGGCTGACTGAATGGCCCACAAGACTGATTCACTGGACTCTCAGGACAGTCTAGGCTACAGGGGTCTTAAATATTTAGGGGGCACTGATGTGAAATCATTTTGTGATCTAAAAGCAATACAGTATTTATATTTTAGGGGTTATCATCTGTCTCATTTCACATAAATTTAACTATATTCTGAAAGAAATGTTTAATTGAGTGGATAGAGGATCTTGAAACGAACCAATCCAATTTGTTGGGAATAATAAAAAAAAACATTCTCCATGCTGTGAATGTTTCCTCGCTAACATCAATGTTCTCGCAGCCAATTCCACAGAAACCAGTGGAGCGAAAATATATGACCAGGGACATACAGAAAATAACGTTCTGAAATGTGATCATGTCTTAAAGGCACAGAGAACAATTGACTCTTTAAAAAGTTAAGTGACAAACACATTTATACTTGAAATACAAGCCCCCTGTCTGTTGCTCTCTGTTCCGTCTCTCACAGAGCTTTTGATCCACTGCGCTAACAAGGCCATACACATGTACAACAACAAATAACGATAAAGTGTAGTGGAAAACAAAAAAAAACACTAACTCACAATTTCCCCCCTTTTCCCTATTCATGTTTTCTATTCATAGCATGCCTTTACAGAAAAAAATCGAAGAGAAATTGTCTCTTGCTGAGAAGTTAAAAGGACTGCTGTAGGACTCCCTTGAACTCCCGGCTGGTGGCAGACCCACTCCTCACGTCAGCTTCTTCCTTGGGTGAGGTCAGGGGGTTCAAGGTTACTTGGGCTGCTAAGACTGGGGCCTGGTGGAGCTTTGGCCAGACAGGACATCTATCTCTCAGGGGCCTCCCCGGACCTCGGGTCCCATCACACTGATAGATGCATACAGAGGAATCCAACCTACTGGGCCATGGCCTGGCCTACAGCAGATGTTCATGTTCTGGATGGGGACTCCTGAGCTCACAGCTTCACAGCTCCTGGGCAACTAGAGGCAAGCAGGTCCGTATGGTCCTCATGGTCAGTTACAAGGATTTGCTAAGTAGCTTTACTGGGAGCCTAGAGCAGGATTCCCTAAAAGGATTCCCCAACAGGATTCTCCAACCAGATTCCCCAAATTCCCAATTTGGTCTACTGGTCATTTTATTTGGCCCCCAGAGTTATACTTTTTTTAATGTACATTTTTTGGGGACATAAAATACTGTAAAAACACCAGGAAATTAGCTCTAAGTGATTTTAATTTTGTAAATCTGTTCCAAAGTAGTCCCATGCATAATTGAGAGATATACACTACAATTCAAAAGTTTGGGGTCACTTAGAAATGTCCTTGTTTTTGAAAGAAAGGCACATTTTTTGTCCCTTAAAATAATATCAAATTGATCAGAAATACAGTGTAGACATTGTTCATGTTGTAAATGACTGTTGTAGCTGGAAACAGCAGTTTTTTTAATGGAATATCTACATAGGCGTACAGATGCCTATTATCAGCAACCATCACTCCTGTGTTCAAGTGGCACGTTGTGTTAGCTAATCCAAGTTTATAATTTTAAAAGGCTAATTGATCATTAGAAAACCCTTTTGCAATTATGTTAGCAGGGCTGAAAACTGTTGTCCTGATTAAAGAAGCAATAAAACTGTCTTTCTTTAGACAAGTTGAGTATCTGGAGCATCAGCATTTGTGGGTTCGATTACAGGCTCAAAATGGCCAGAAACAAAGACCTTTCTTCTGAAACTTGTCAGTCTTTTCTTGTTCTGAGAAATGAAGACTATTCCATGAGAGAAATTGCCAAGAAACTGAAGATCTCGTACAACGCTGTGCACTATTCCCTTCGCAGAACAGAGCAAACTGGCGCTAACCAGAATAGAAAGAGGAGTGGGAGGACCGGGTGCACATCTGAGCAAGAGGACAAGTACTTTAGAGTGTCTCCTTTGAGAAACAGACGACTCAAAGTCCTCAACTGTTATCTTCATTAAATAGTACCTGCAAAACACCAGTCTCAACATCAACAGTAAAGAGACGACTCCGGGATGCTGGCCTTCTAGGCAGAGTTGCAAAGAAAAAGCCATATCTCAAACTGGCCAATAAAAATAAAAACTTAAGACGGGCAAAAGAACACAGACACTGGACAGTGGAACTCTGCCTAGAAGGCCAGCATCCCGGAGTCGTCTCTTCACTGTTGACGTTGAGACCGGTGTTTTGCGGGTACTATTTAATGAAGATAACAGTTGAGGACTTGTTAGCCTGGTTCCTCTCAAGGTTTCTTCCTAGGTTCTGGCCTTTCTATGGATTTTTTTTTATAGCCACCGTGCTTCTACACCTGCATTGCTTGCTGTTTGGGGTTTTAGGCTGGGTTTCTGTACAGCACTTTGTGACATCAGCTGATGTAAGAACAACTTTATAAATAAATTTGATTTGATTTGCATTATGCAATGATATGGGCAGCGACAATGTAATGCTTTTACAACATACAGCAGTGCGCTGGTTATCAAGTGCACTTCTGTATGTTTTTTTAAATTGAGAGACGAGCTTAAAGTTTTCTTTACTGACCATAATTTTCACTTGTCTGACCGCTTGTATGATGACGAGTTTCTCACACAACTGGCCTATCTGGGTGATGCTTTTTCTTGACTGAATGATCTGAATCTAGGATTACAGGGACTCTCTGCAACTATATTCAATGTGCTGGACAAAATTGAGGCTAATATTAACAAGTTGGAGCTCTTCTCTGTCTGCATTAACAAGGACAACACACAGGTCCTTCCATTATTGTATGATTTTTTCTATGCAAATTAACTCTATCAAATGTGATATCTGAACAACATTTACATTTAAGTCATTTAGCAGACGCTCTTATCCAGAGCGACTTACAAATTGGTGCATTCACCTTATGACATCCAGTAGAACAGTCACTTTACAATAGTGCATCTAAATCTTAAAGGGGGGGTGAGAAGGATTACTTATCCTATCCTAGGTATTCCTTAAAGAGGTGGGGTTTCAGGTGTCTCCGGAAGGTGGTGATTGACTCCGCTGTCCTGGCGTCGTGAGGGAGTTTGTTCCACCATTGGGGGGCCAGAGCAGCGAACAGTTTTGACTGGGCTGAGCGGGAACTGTACTTCCTCAGTGGTAGGGAGGCGAGCAGGCCAGAGGTGGATGAACGCAGTGCCCTTGTTTGGGTGTAGGGCCTGATCAGAGCCTGGAGGTACTGAGGTGCCGTTCCCCTCACAGCTCCGTAGGCAAGCACCATGGTCTTGAGAGAGAGCCTCATCGAAATTGCAACAAGCGGTTCTGTGAAAATTGTATTTAATCAGAAACCACAGCCAGATTTCTGGATTTGGGCTGCACTCAGAGTATCCTGCCTTGGCAAATCGCGCTGTTAAGACACTGATGCCCTTTGCAACCACGTACCTATGTGAGAGTGGATTCTTGGCCCTCACTAGCATGAAAACTAAATACAGGCACAGGCTCTGTGTGTTCCTTTATGTATATTTACAAAATCTGACTGTACAATCACCCGTGGAAAGCGGATCAGGAGAGTTACAGAATGTGACAATCAATGTGCAATTATCAAATGGCCATTGTGCCTGATGAAGAATTGTGGATAAACAGACATGGTGAACTTCAGCAGTGAGTCACATCGGTGCTTGCCTGTCTGCGCTCTTATTGTGAAGTAAATTAGATTCATTGAGGCAGAGTCATGATCAGGAATTGACTTTGACGTTCCTCGTCTGTCAATTTAGTGCATCGAGCTCCCCTCTGCTCATGAGGCGCAACGATTGGGCCAGTCAGGACAGTCAATAGCGCCCAGGGGCATACGCCTCCCACAATCCATACCCGATCATGGCAGGCTTCTCCTCAACAAAGCTGCCAGACAGAATTGATCTCACTAGGATGTGTATGTGGCGTATAAAGTGATCTTAAAGGCCCAGTGCAGTAAAAATGTATACAAAACATTAAGAACACCTGCTCTTTCCATGACATAGACTGACTAGGTGAATCCAGGGGAAAGCTATGATCCCTTATTAATGTCACTTGTTAAATCCATTTCAATCAGTCTAGATTAGGTACTCCCAAACTGGGGTAAATGCCGTTGGGGTATGGCAGTAGGTGCCAGGCACACCGGTTTGTGTGAAGAACTGCAACGCTGCTGGGTTTTTCACGCTTAACAGTTTCCTGTGTGTATCAAGAGTGGTCCACCACCCAAAGGACATCCAGCCAACTTGACACAACAGTGGGAAGCATTTAAGTCAACATGAGCCAGCATCCCAGTGTGTGTGTGTGGGGGGGGGACAGTCCAACCAAACATTAGTTTATAGACCAATAAGTAAAAGAGTTCCGAACATCTCTGCCAATAACTGCTAGTTTTCAGTCTTCCCCTCCCCACTCAGACCCCTCCCAGACAGTCTTAGCAAAATTCTTTCTTGATAAATTGCTCTTTGCTAAGAGACTATTTTTGTTTTGTTTTTGACCATTTTAATCAAAAACACTTACGGTAAGGTACTTAATTGCTACCCGGAAAGGATTTGATATTGAGACAGAAACAGCTGCGTTGAACCTTTAAGCTGAAACCTAAACTCATGCTCTCCAGTCAGGGTCAGCATATACAGTTCATCTAAAGCCTTTCAACTCTGTATAGAAATGTTGTTTTGTAAATACTACAGAGTGAGACGAATTAAGAAAACATACGAGAGCCAGTACATAAAGACCACAGGAGGTTGGTGGCACCTTAATTGGGGAGGACGGGCTTGTGGTAATGGCCGGAGCAGAATTGATGGAATGTATCAAATCATCCATTCCATTTGCTCTGTTCCAGCCATTATTATGAGCCATCCTCCCCTCACCAGCCTCCACTGATAATGAGACAGGAGACAGTCTCTTAAGTGTAGTACCAGAACCCCTGAGTTGTGTGTAGAACAGCTGTGTGTGTGTTTGTGTCTGTTTCTGTGTGTGTGTTGCCAAGGCCCCTGCAAGCAGTTAGCAGTGTGTATAGAGTGGCACAGACGCCGGGCTCCCTCCCAGACTTCCGCCATGCTGGCAGTCGGGCACGCTGACTCGGCAATGTTCCTCCGACAGCGGTATAGGGGAACAGTGACCTACCTGTGTGTGGGCACCTGACCCGCCCCTCTGCCAGGTTCATCCATAACACACTAAACCTGGCCAGCCAGGCGAGGGGATGCAGGAGTGTTGACAATACTACCAAGGTGCAGGTAAAATGGTTTACTGTAAATACATAGGTGAGAGATTAAAAAACACTCCCAGTCACAGACGTGCGCAAACAAACACACACAGTCAGAGACGTGTAGTCGTGCATGCACACACAAAGATGTTTAATCCATTTTTCCCCCCAGTCAAAATCCCTGCATTTGTTTGCCTCTTCATTAGTATCCTATATATCCTCCGAATAACATGGGGGGAGCATCAAACTCAATAAGAATAAGAAGGACAACCCTGCCCATCACTGAATCTTCATTCTCAAATGGAGCCCATACCGTACATACTGTACTGTAGGCTACACGTTTCGTTGACAGTTGCTACAATGGATCTCAGCAGATGCAGGGAGAATCAGGTCCACACGCAGCAGATGGCTTTAGCAGGCTCTCTGGATCTAGGCTTCTACATGTTCTCCCTCTCTCCCCCCTCTATTCTCACCTTTAACTATCCCCTCTTTTCTCTCTGTGTACAGTGCATTCAGAAAGTATTCAGACCCCTTCCCTTTTTCCACATTTTGTTACATTACAGCCTTATTCTAAAATTGATAAAATACAGTACATTTTTCCCTCATCAATCTACACACAATACCCCATAATGACAAAGAAAGAACAGTTTTTTAAAAACATTTTAGCAAATGAATAAAAAAATACATAAAATTGAGCTCAGACTGCATCCTGTTTCCATTGATCATCCTTGAGCTGCTTCTACAACTTGATTGGAATCCACATGTGGTAAATTCAATTGGTCGGACATGATTTGGAAAGGCACACACCTGTCTATATCAGGTCCCACAGTTGACAGTGCATGTCAGAGCAAAAACCAAGCCATGAGGTCGAAGGAATTGTCCGTAGAGCTCCGAGACAGGATTGTGTCGAGGCACAGATCTGGGGGAGGGTACAAAACACTTCTGCAGCATTGAAGGTCCTCCATCATTCTTAAATGGAACCACCAAGACTCTTCCTAGAGCTGACTTCCCGGCCAAACTGAGCAATCAGGGGAGAAGGGCCTTGGTCTGAGAAGTGACCAAGAACCCAATGGTCACTCTGACAGAGCTCCAGAGTTCCTCTGTGGAGATGGGAGAACCTTCCAGAAGGATAACCATCTCTGCAGCACTCCACCAATCAGGCCTTTATGGTAGAGTGGCCAGACGGAATACACTCCTCAGTAAAAGGCACATGACAGGCTGCTTGGAGTTTGCCAAAAGGCACCTAAAGAACTCTCAGACTATGAGAAACAAGATTCTCTGGTCTGATGAAGCAAAGATTAAACTCTTTGGCCTGAATGCCACGTCTGGAGGAAACCTGGAAAAATCCCTACCGTGAAGCATGGTGGTGGCAGCATCATGTTGTAGGGATATTTTTCATCTGCTGGGACTGGAGACTAGTCAGGATCAAGGGAAAGATGAATGGAGCCAAGTACAGAGAGATCCTTGATGAAAACCAGCCCCAGAGCACTCAGGACCTCAGACTGTGGTGCGAAAGTTCACCTTCCAACAGGACAACAAACCAAGCACACAGCCAAGACAATGCAGGAGTAGCTTCTGGACAAGTCTCAGTGTCCTTGAGTGGCTCAGCCAGAGCCTGGACTTGAACCCAGTCAAACGTCTCTGGAGAGACCTGAAAATAGCTGTGTTGCGACACTCCCCATCCAACTTGACAGAGCTTGAGGGGATCTGTCGAGAAGAATGGGAGAAACTCCCCAAATACAGCTGTGCTATGTTTGTAGCATCATACCCAAGAAGACTCAAGTAATCGCCGCCAAAGGTGCTTCAACAAAGTACTGAGTAAAGGGTCAGAATATTTATGTAAATATGATATTTCAGTTTATTTTTTATAAATTTGCACAAATATCAAAAAATACTTTTTACTTTGTCATTGTGAGGTATTGTATATAGATGAGGGGAAAAAACAATTGAATCCATTTTAGAACAAGGCTGTAACGTAATAAAATGTGTAAAAAGTAAAGCGGTCTGAATACTTTCCTGAATGCACTGTATATATCTTGCTGTATCTCTCCCGCTCTCTCTCTAAGCCTGTGGAGGGGAAGGCTGGATGCTGGATCGAGCTAGGCGTGTGGGAGTGAGTTATGTCACAGGCCTCTCAGGGAGTTTCCCTAGTGGTGGTGCTGCCGCTGCTCTGTTTGGTTAGGTAACTCAGCCTAGCCTCACTCAGTCACAGCCTCACAAAACAAACATGCCTGACTGCACCGGCAGCAGGTTGGCATTTATTGGGATGAATCATGTACTGGAGGCAGCTCTGCAGAGTGGTCACTAGCTTGCAACAGCACCAACATTATCAAATTAGATTTGAAACATAATTTTGACCACACTGCTAATCCTAACCTACCAGTAAGCACATAACATTCTGAGAAACATATGTTTTTTAGCGCTAGTTGAATGCGTGATTTTCCTATGGTTATTTTGCGTACAACCTTTCCACAACATTCTGTGAATGTTGCAGGATAGTTGCTTGGCTTTGGAAAATTCTCAGTACTTTTAAGGAAGTTGACTAAATATTTTTTCTTGGTATTTCATTACTTTGACACAACATTTCCCAAACGTTCAAACATAGTTACATTTAATTTACATTTTGGTAATGTTCTAGGAACATTCTCCATCTGGTTTGACAATGCAATTGCAATCACACTGCCCTAACCCATCTGGACAAGAGGAATACCTATGTAAGAATGCTGTTCATCGACTACAGCTCAGCATTTAACACCATAGTACCCTCCAAACTCGTCATTAAGCTCAAGACCCTGGGTCTCGACCCCGCCCTGTGCAACTGGGTACTGGACTTCCTGACGGGCCGCCCCCAGGTGGTGAGGGTAAGAAACAACATCTCCACCCCACTGATCCTCAACACTGGGGCCCCACAAGGGTGCGTTCTCAGCCCTCTCCTGTACTCCCTGTTCACCCACGACTGCGTGGCCATGCACGCCTCCAACTTAATCATCAAGTTTGCAGACGACACTACAGTGGTAGGCTTGATTACCAACAACGACGAGATGGCCTACAGGGATGAGGTGAGGGCCCTCGGAGTGTGCTCACACTCAATGTCAACAAAACAAAGGAGATGATCGTGGACTTCAGGAAACAGCAGAGCAGCCCCCTATCCACCACGACAGGACAGTAGTGGAGAAGGTGGAAAGTTTTAAGTTCCTCGGCGTACACATCACGGACACACTGAAATGGTCCACCCACACAGACAGCGTGGAGAAGAAGGCGCAAGCAGCGCCTCTTCAACCTCAGGAGGCTGAAGAAATTTGTCTTGTCACCAAAAACACTCACAAACTTTTACAGATGCACAATCGAGAGCACCCTGTCGGGCTGTATCACCGCATGGTACGGCAACAGCTCCGCCTACAACCGTAAGGCTCTCCAGAGGGTAGTGAGGTCTGCACAATGCATCACCAGAGGCAAACTACCTGCCCTCCAGGACACCTACACAACCCTTATGTCACAGGAAGGCCAAAAAGATCATCAAGGACAACAACCACCCGAGCCACTGCCTGTTCACCCCGCTATCATCCAGAAGGCGAGGTCAGTACAGGTGCATCAAAGCTGGGACCGAGAGACTGAAAAACAGCTTCTATCTCAAGGCCATCAGACTGTTAAACAGCCATCACTAACACTGAGTGGCTGCTGCCAACATACTGACTCAAATCTCTAGCCACTTTAATAATACAAAATTGGATGTAATAAATGTATCACTAACCACTTTAAACAATGCCACTTTATATAATGTTTACATAACCTACATTACTCATCTCATATGTATATACTGTACTCCATACCATCTACTGTGTCTTGCCTATGCCGTTCGGCCATCACTCACCCATATTTTTTATGTACATATTCTTATTAATTTCTTTACACTTGTGTGTAAGGTAGTTGTTGTGAAATTGTTAGATTACTTGTTAGATATTACTGCATGGTCAGAACTAGAAGCACAAGCATTTCGCTACACTCACATTAACATCTGCTAACCATGTGTATGTGACAAATAACATTTGATTTGATTTTGACATTGGGACCGTTCACAAAGTTCAGAGACCATTAAAAAACAACATTCTTCTGTGCGTATTGGATTACTTAAGCATAACGTTTCCTACAGGTTTCCTCGTGGTTCTATTTAAAATTGTTCTTATTGTTCAGAGAATGTTAAAACTTTCCATAAAAACGGAACTTTAGTAAAGTTCAGAGAACATTCTAATAATGTTATTTAAAAACATATAAATTCTGTTCTCAGCATCAACAAAACTCCCTCTACCCTCTCTTGTTGAGTGTGTTCAGGTGTGTTGGCCACACCCACTAATTGGCCACACCTGATCTTAATTAGTGATTGTTTCCATTGAAATGGGGTCTGTTTGAATAGACTAAAATGAACAGCTTTGTATGAGTAAAAAAAAAAACATGGCATGGTAACTCTATCCTGATGGCGCAGTGGACTAATTTTATGAATGAAGAACAGAAGATCATAGGTTCAAACCTCACTGATGCTGTGTCTCAATAAAACAGTAATGTGTTTGCATGATTAATGTCTAAGAAAATTAATTTACATGTGTCCTATCTGTGCTTAGAGTTCAAGAAAGTTTACCCAAAATAAGCTGGCAGTGTTTTCAAGTCTTTCGGTGGACATTTTAAGGAAGTTACTCAAAAACCTCAAAGTAACCTATAATTTCTCCTAGGAAAACTTTGAAGGAACCAGAATAAAACGTTCTCAGAACGTTTTAAAAAAACATTCTGTTTTACCGGTCAGGAAACATATGGCTTTGTTCCCACAAATTGAAACCAAAAACACATGTTCCCACAACTTCCAAGGAACCAAGTGTGTTAGCTGGGCTTAAATGACAATTTATTTATATTTTCATATAGAGGAAATCGCTCACTCCTGCCTCCAGGACAAGATTCATGACAATAAATGTAAGTTATGTCACAGGCCTCTCAGGGTGTTTCCCTAGTGGTGCTGCTGCTGTGCTTAGTTGGGTGACTTAGGCTCAGTCAGTCACAGCCTCACAAAACAAACATGACTGACTGAACCGGTAGGCAAGCAGGCCACTCTTTATTCATCAGATGTATCTGACTGAGGCTGCAGAGCAGAACCCCCCCCACAAAACCCATATAGACACCCTTCTCTGTTTTGAACTTTGTAGGAGACCATAGATAGGGGAGACAACATTACCAGCCAGATTCCATGGAGGGTTAGGTTAATTGAAAGCTAATGTGCCGTGTCATGGGGACGTGTGTACTGCAGTAGACGTGCGGTTGTCCCTGTGTACCAGTCAGTGGAGGCTGGCTCATAATAATGGCTGGAACGGAGTGAATGGAATGGCATCAAACACATGGAAACCTTGTGATGTATTTGATACCATTCCACTCCAGCCAATACCACGAACCCGTCCCCCCTAATTAAGGGTCCACCAACCTCCTGTGGTACTCGTGGCTTCCATTTGTCTTTCCCTCAGCCAATGAGAATCCTTTTATCCTCCTCAGACAAATGATGGTTAAAAGGGCAACATGAGGGTGACGGAGGGTGTCTCATGCAGTCGCCTGAAACACAGACACAAGACAGAAAGACACTGGTCTGTGACTTCTGCTGTGACGTTAGAAGTGTTGTGGGGTCAAAACATCAGGCCCGGATCGTTTTTACGAGCTCCAGTCGTATATTGTGGTTGTATGCACCATTCACTGGAACCAATTCAAGTTGAGGAAGTCCATTTGTCTCGTTATTCTTTCACAGTCGAAACCTGTATGAAAGGACTGACTGAAGGATGTTTGACCATTTGTCAAAGAGATAGTGAGGGACCCAATTTTCAGTCTCTCGGGTCATCCATGTAAGACATGTTGAGCTCACCAGACCTATTACACAACTTTATTTTTTCTGTCTGCATTAGACACCAGGGATGAAATATGATCAGATCCTGTGTGTACTCAAACCAACAGACATTAATACACAATCTACTGCCAATACTTCATTTACATGTTCATACGGATTGTAAATACATATCTGATGCTAGCAGTTGTCAAATCACAGAAGAGTCCCTTTGAGTATAACCACAGAAGCAAAAACCCATAACTCACACGATGATTAATCATTGGTTGCTACCACCCTTGATACCATTGCTAAAATGCTTTGGAGAGAAGGCAACAAGGAAACGGGAACCAACGAGCTGAAAATGGTGCAGTTGAGTTGAGGGGCGCCGCATGGGGAATTTGATTATCAACAGGCTAGAGATATTAACGAGCAAGAGACTGAAGAGGCACGCCTCAATGTTAAATTCTCGCTTCTCCTTTTTCATCCGCTGAAAATATCAGATTCCACCGGGGCTGTGGTGGTGTTTTGTAACGACAAACAATGTAGAGCAGTCGGTTATACAGAACGTTCATCTAGGACTAACTGTCCTCTGTATCAATGTCATTTTATCATAATTTGGGGGTTTATGTACGCGATAGCAGGCAGCACACACACTTCTTCATATACTTGGTATTCACAATTCCTGTTTCTATGGAAATGTCAAAGAACAATTCCATTAAATAGGTATTTTCTATCATTTCAAAAGACCAGGCCACGTGAATTGCTGTTTTTTTGTGGGCACAACACATTCCAGTTGTTGCCTGCCACCTCCTAGAACAACGAAGGCAGTAGAGATAGAAAATGGTGATCCCTTCAACACTGGCAACAGGAACACTGGATAGTATTAGCAGACGATGAAGAGAACGCCTCAGTTTCCTGTGTTAAAGAATCAGTGAAGGACATTTGATGCACAGATCCCCAAGTAATGAATACGCTCAATAGCACAGCACTGCCCTTGAAAGTATCTGATCATACTCACACTGAACAGCAATGGCACCATTATTTTTGGAGGACACGGCTTAATGTTTCCAAAACAGAGGTCAGTCAAATGTACAGGGCTTGTAGTTAGTGTATACAACCACTTCATTATCCCACTCGTAGGTCGCCTAAGCGAGACCGTTGACATGGTTTTCTCAAACTTCTGGCATCTTAAAAGCAAGCTTATTTACACACAGCAGTAAACATTTCCCGACGTGGAGAAAACCATAATGACCTAGAGGCTTTACAAACCAGCTCCCACTCACAGGGTCATCCCGACTCAACCCTCTTTTCCATAGCTAGCACTGTTCATGATCTATTTCAACTTGAAATCAGAAAGCATTAATATACATCAAAAACAATAAGAATTCTTGTTATACTGGTCATCGTCATCGTAAAATATGAAGGTCGATCACAAATCAGGTATCTCACAGAGACAAGAATGAGACTTGATTGGATTTATGTGAAGTTTATAACACTAAGATAAAGGGCAGTTTACACATACAATAACAAACAGACATCTAATTTGTATGAGCATAATTATAACCTGTACATGTATTTCTATTTTACATCGTGGGTTGTGTATTCTCAGTGCATAGCATTACACACAGAGCAACTGTTGAACAGCACAATAGTATCCGAACAGGCTGAAATGGAATAAGGCTGTTTATTTTTTTTAAAGATTGAAAATAGAATGAGTTATAGCCAACATACCTCTGCACAAAATTAATCCCAGGGAGAAAAAAACTCAAACAAAACAATGGAGTGGCGGGAGGGAGGTAGCCCCGCCCACTTCTGCAGGTAACACCTCTTGATTTATTGCACCCCTTCCATCTGAATGCATGACATGTTCTAGAACAGTATTTAACAAGATTTCACCCCCAACTGTAAATGAGAGGCAATGTGTGGCAACCACAGGCATCATAACATATTGCACAAATCAGCTAAAAACTAGTGACAAAACTTAACCTACACACTGGCACCGTTAAAATTATTTTACTTTGTCTTTAAGCTGAACCTTGTGTATGCTGCCTGTGAACTCCACAAGTTTTAGCCCATGCCAAAAGGTTCCCCTAGGAATTTGTACTTTAAGGTACTGTGGTAACATGTTTTGAGAATTGGGGCTAGAGATGTCTAGGGGATGGCCTGTGGCCTTAAATCCAGCACCAACCCAACATCATGTGAAAATTGCATGTTTCTATGTTTTGCAGCAAAAAAAAAAAAAGACAAGTGTTTCCAATGACATCAGTGTGCATCGTGTGACTTTAACCAATTATGAGTAGGCATTGCCTGCTAATTGGTTGATGTCATTGGAAACTCACCTTCCTCTAAGCTTTCCAACGACATCAACCAATTAGACAACCCTACTCATTATTGGTAAAAAAATAATAATACAATGCACACCGGTGTTGTCATTAGAAAAACGATTCACATGTGTTGATGTTGGGGTGGTGCTGGAGATGAATATGAAACATTCAGCAATGTCTCTTAAAACATACACTCCTTAATATTGAGGCCATTGAATAGATTCAGACATTTCAGCTGCTGAACATCCAGAAGCAAATGGATCCAGATAGTATATTTTTTTGCCCGATAGTTTACCTGCAGTCTTCACCAGAAAACACGAATGTCAAATAGTTAATTCCATTTTTTTCTCCAAATGTTTATTTATTTTCTTTTAAAAAAATAATAAAAAAGGGTCAGGACATTTTCAGTCAAAGTAACAAATTGTTGTTTCTATGGGGGATGCATGAATACAAGATTAAGGTACACCTAGCCATTTTAATCCACCGTCCTTCACTGATCGCAAGGCTTTGTTTTACTAAGGGGAACAACAGGTGAGGAGACTGATTCACTGACTGAGACCCTGCAAAACCCTGTAACAGTGCAAAAGTCGATTGCTCTATTAATAGTAGCTTTAAATAAGTACTTTAACTATCAAGTCAGTGCTTGGGCAGAATGGTAGATTTCAAAGCAATAGCAGAGAAAGCTGTGTCAACTTCAAGTAAGGCAAAGAACATCTCCCATAGGCCCCACCTTAAAGAACAAAGAAAAACAAACAAAAAGAAATAATTATCAAGCTTACTTTTGGCAGGTTTTCAGTGATGTCATAAAATGTAAACAAAAATAAGTATTCTAGATGAAGTGTTCCTGGGTTGGCTAGGGTACACTTTACGATGAAGAGAAACAGACAAAAGAAACAGAGACACCTAAGGAAAGTAGTCTAAAAACAAGGCGAGATGAAACGGCATGTGCGATGGATTGTTGAAAAGAGGGAAGCCTTCATGTCAAAGAGTACAGGAAAAGGCAGCTTACATCACTACCCTCAGTGCAGATTCCTGGGTCTGGCCCGTGGCATGCCACAGAGGCCAGCTGTTACAAAAAAATTTGGCATGCTGAAAATAAATGATACATATTTAAATATTCGCATATATAGGGCTCTTTATATTTCATAAGCAAGCACAAGACTTTGTAAAATCTGTAGCTGCGCTAATTTCATTCCCCAACGGAATGAAACCTGTTTTTGAAAAGGAGAAGGAAAAACGCAACAAAAAGGGAAATAACCCCAACCAGTTAGGGACAGCAACTGCAGAAAAATGCACGTGGGGGTGCACATTAAAAAGTTCTCACACAGAAGTAGTGTATGCCACTGAAGCTACTTGCACCATAGGATAGGTACAGATTCTTGGCTCCGTTGTTGATGGATCGTAAGCATGCAGCTTGGCTTAAGCACCTTTTGTTGGATGTACAAGTGATCCGGATCTCATTGGGCCAAATACGATAAGGCTGCAAAACAAGTCATTCAAGGAGTAAAAGATCTGATGTCTCAAGAGGAAAAAAAGACAACCTAAAGAGCACCTAAGTTCACATATTATCCACTCCTGGGTTGATCAAAACCTGCATTAAACACCCCTGGATCGGTTCACAGAAAGCTGTACATTCAATCCCACTCTGTCGCCTCGGTCTCTTACCAAGCGTCACCTCTATTGGCCTTCCTGAACATGTGTCAAGACTAGGTCAGCATCACCACTTCTGGTGCGTCCATGCACAGACTAAGATGACAAAAAGTGCAGTGTGTCGGAAAACTTTCTAGAGACTGAGGGGACACCGACCCAGACGCACTAATGCAGGTTTGGAGACATGCTGTAGTACGGCATGTCATAACGTACACATTTGGAACAGATTACCCCCCTATAAGCACATTACACACTGAAAATTAATGCAAAACATGATAACATTGTCCTCTGTGATGATGGCCAAAACTGTATCCGGTTACTGTTAAAAAGGGAGGGGGGCGACGCCATGTACTGTATCATAAAACACAAGGCCATTCTAAATGGCTTGCCAAAAGACTGAAGTTATACCTGCAGATACCATGAAAATAAAGGATGCCATTTTTGACCTCCTGGCTATAAATAAAATCAGCTTTAGAAATCTATTTTGTTGTTGTTGAAAAACATGGTATACAATTTATTAAACAACGATTCCAATAACATGCACACCGTTTGTCGTTTAACTATAGTGTTCACGTTATTGCAACACTGGCTTCCCTGCCGTTTTGTGTTCCATTTACCTTAACATAAAAACATCAACAATACATGGGACACTGGGTTTCTGCATACCTTGAACAGACATGATAGAAGGTATGGACATTGGTTAGATGTCATGTAGCTTAATAATTATAATAATAATCACAATAATAATCATAAGCCAACTGGAGAAATTCTAACATGCAGTTTACACTGCACAAACTCATGTGAGACCACCTGCAAAAAGCACAAGAAGCATTCACAGTAGACAGGATGGAAGGGGTGGTAAGTGGGGTGGTAGGGCAACGAATGAAGTGGGAGAAAGTGACAGAAGCACTGGCCTTGGTTTCCACAGGAGATGGAGCAGTGAAATTTATGATTTCCAATAAGCCTTTCCAATACCGGATCTCACATCTCCTGATAGTGGAAATCTTCTTCTATAGGTCTTTGACACAAAACGGTATAACACTACAGCTACTGAACCTTTTTCCACTCAACAACGGTGTCAATACTTTCCGGATGAACGAGCGGGGGAGGGGCAAAACATTTCAAAAGAACAAAGAAAACTTGGTCAGCATTGTTCCTAAAATTGGTGGCATATTCCGTGAAGCAAATGTCCTGCTGCTGTAGGTTGGTGGGGAAAAAGGTACTTGCTTTTCAGTTTATATTCAAGTTCCTCTTTTCCCCTCTGAAAGGTACTTATTTTTTTATTTTTTTTACTTCCCATAAAAATCTCACACTTTCGTTATTTGCGTGTGTTGATCTTCGTCAAACGGTTCGTTCTCCGGGTCAGAGTCTGTGGTGTCAGAGTATCGGTAATGGTCCGCCTCGTTGTCACTAACGTCTGGCGTTAGCGAGGTGGAAGTGCTGGCCTCAGAGTTGAAGATGTCCTCCACGGTCTTGGTAAAGTACAGCTTCACCTGGAGTTCCAGAGAAAACGTTATTATCCACAAACTGAAACACGCCAATGGATCTATACAACGGGGAAACATTTCATCTGAACGAAGCAGCGAGAGCATTTGGTCACACTATTTGGATAATCCATCTGTAGATGCTCTACAGATAGTATGACCATCTGTTGATAAGCAACTGCTTGCTGATGTTACAGTTTAGTTTAGAATAAAGGTTAGGTTTAGTAGATAGACTATAGAGCATCTATAGATGGACTATTCAAATAAAGTGGTACCACGCATTCATCTTGGCACAAAACAGTCAAATATTTCACCAAACATTCATAAAAAAGGTATTTTCCCCCAACCCCCAATCAAAGAAAGTCTCATTCACCTGACTGACCTTGAAGTTGGGGGAGAAGTATCGGTTTGCTTTATCCTTGTTGGCTTTGTCCAGGTCGTTCTTTGTCAGTGAGAGGATCAGGTAATCCTTGTCGTTGTCCCCAGTTCCTCCCGTTTGGTTTCCTGCCTGCTCCTTTGGTAACGTCGCCATTGGTAACGTCTCCGTTGGTAACGTCCCGTTCTCAACCTTCTCAAAGTTCTCCTCTGGTCCAGGGACAAAGAAGGTATTCACCCAAAAGTGAAACATCTTGTCCTGATGGAAAAATAGATGCAGGGGGGGGTGAATAAAAGGCTAACTTAATAATAACTCAGTTACAAAGTTACAGCATCTCAGTTACATCATCTCAACCGCGACACAGGCTATACTCCAATCAGAACTTGTGTTTAAGTTAAATCTTGCATATAAAACTCAAGAACCACAAGGCTCATTACCTTCTTCATCATTTTATTCTGTTTGTGGAAGAACTCCACCTTGATGTCTCCGCACACAGGCAGCGGCTGGGGGAACTCGAAGAACACATACTTCTCCTCCTTCCGCGTGTTCACCGGGTTGGACGTGTGGATCTTTACCTTGAGCTGGTACACCACAAACTGAGGATCTGTGGGGGAGCACAAGCGAACACCAGTCACTCTCCTGGTGGGTAGAGAGACACAGTGACAACAACCAAGTACATATTATTTACATCTTGGTAAATTAGGAATGGAGGACAGAAAAGAAAAAGGGCCAGAATTACATAGTACCACTGCCAGGAATATTAATTATAGAAAAGACGGTTACAGTAACATGCTATAAAGGGCCCTAAGAAGAGAAGAGTTGACCAAAACCAAGCTCATTTGAGGGAGTACTTCTGGTCTAGGATCAGTCCACTGAGATAGAGGGGGAATTGATAGTTACCTTATGAAGTTTAACACCACCAACAATCTACAACCTAGTTCAACAACACCACCTTCATCTACAACAACCTCATAGTCAACAGGGAAACATTGGATGAAAAGCTGATCATTATTATTACCCCAGTGCCAATTCCCTTTCCTGAAACCATGTGGAATCTGCTCGCTCTTGTTTTTAACGGAAGTGTCCCCTTAGAAAGAGAAAAGGAGATTAACACAGAGTCCTGCAGCAGCCCTGCCTGGGCTTGGGTAGAGCTGGGTTATCAAGGCTATGTACAAATACTGTAGCATATAAATGTTTACAACCATTCATAAACAGATTCTAACTTACCATTTCAACATGTGGACAGCAACTTCCCATTGTCAAGTTATTACGACCTTAACCAGTAGAACAATTATGGAACGTCCCTTTATGCAATCATAATATTTATAGTAATGCATTTCCTAACATACAGGCCTTTATAAGCATCAACTAACATTTTCCTTCAAAAAAAGAAAACCGACAGAAAACAAAATTTCTCATCTACTAATAATCATTTGAGGGGCTTTGGCGTTGAAATGAAAACCACTTCAATACTTTGTGTTCTGCAATGGGAACACACCACATAGTGGTTTGTGTGTTCAGAATAGGGATAAAATAACAGGGATTTGACATTAAAGCCAAAAAGACACTTGCCAATCAGCAAGTCAAGAGTATTTTTTGGTTGCCCGAAAATGTAAATTAGCCATTTTACAAGCAGAAGTACCATATTTTGCCTGCCTAACACCTACACGCAAGGGAAGAATCAGAAAAGACCAGTACTGTAATTCTTTGAATTTAGCTTATCAGTTTTTTTTACTTTTTTTTTATCTCAGTGGAGGCTCTACTTGCTCTACAGACTGCCAAAAAATTGTCCGTCTTTCACTTAATGGGGTGGAAACAGAAAGATGAGCCATACTACTGGCATTCTTTTCAGGTTGGATGTTTTCACCTGTTTTTTAAAATCACCTGCCCAATAGGCCAACCTCAGAAGGCTGCTCAGTTCACGTGCCCCAGGCAATAGGTCAACCGACAGAAATATGGATTAATGAAGTGAAGAGGTTCAATTCCAGACACAGCTGACAAGACACCCACGTGCACATGGCTGTTGTATTGTAAATATGGTGATGGTGGAGTGGTGGCCTGAGGGGAACACGCTGAATGTGTTTGGTAAGGTGTTATGAAATGTAATGTATTATTTTAAACTGTATGTAACGTTCTTGTGTTTCTGGACCCCAGGAAAAGTAGCTTCTGCCTTGGCAGCAGCTAATGGAGATCCATAATAAATACAAATACAAAAGAGCAGCCACTGATGACAATCACACAGGTTGTTATAGCAAAGTAGGGCTTGAAACTGCCAGGGACCTCGAAATACGATAATACCACAGTTCTATATGTATTGCGATTCGATACTGCGATTTGATGTTCCAAACATATTGCTCACTATATCTCTGCTGCAGAGAGATGAGACCATGAGAACATTTGTTTTGATCAGTGGTAATAAAAGTGCCGAAAACACGTTGGCTCACTATTTAAAAAGATGGAGAACAAGCTATAGGATAAAATTAAAAATAGACTTTTGCCCAATGTTTCCCCAGATTTATTTAGCAGCGGAGGGCTGCTGATGCTAAGTCGTTGCCTTCACTCCAAAACAATATGGTAAAACGTTCAATATAAATTTAAAAGACGACTAAAAGCCAGATATAAAGTATCTAGAAAAGATAATGTAGTATAATATTTTAAAATCAGATCATCTTTAAGAACCACCAAAATAAAAATCTAGTCAGGGAAAATCTCAAATTCAAAAAATGTCATGGCGTGGGGCCCCCATTGATAAAAAAAAATATATATATATTTTTTATTTTATATCATTTTTTATTTTTTTTTATAATAAAAAAAAATAATTGTTATATATATATTATTTAAAAAAATATATATAAATGTTTTTTTATATATATATATATATATATATATATATATATATATATATATAAAATAATATATATATATATTTTTAAAAAGTATTAAAAAAAATTAGAATTTTTTTTAATATATACAAATATATATATATTAAAATAAATAAAAAAGAATAAAAAAAAGATATATATATATAATCTTTTCTTTTTTTGAATTTTTTTATTTTTATAATTATTATAAAACGTTATAATTTTTTAAAATATATATATTTTTTAAATAAAAATATATATATAACAATTATTATTTTTTTAATTATAAAAAAAAAAAAATGATATATATATATAAAATAACTAAAAAAAATAAAAAATTATTTAAAAAAAAAATATATATATATATTTTTTTTTATCAATGGGGGCCCCACGCCATGACATTTTTTGAATTTGAGATTTTCCCTGACTAGATTTTTATTTTGGTGGTTCTTAAAGATGATCTGATTTTAAAATATTATACTACATTATCTTTTCTAGATAACACACGACTCAGTTAGCATAACATAGCAAAATGTGTAGAATCTGTGGCCAAGTGGAGGACCTCTAAAATATTGGGTCGGAGACAGCGCCATTGGCCATGCCCACGACCACGCCAACTTTGCCATTGCTGCTGGAAGCAATTCTATGGGTAACACTTGTTGCCGCAGGTACAGCGAACTAGCGATAGCTAACAAAAAATGTATCATTATTGGAGTCAAAGTATCAATATAATATACACTGAACAAAAAAACAAGTTACAGTTCATATGAGGAAACCAGTCAATTGAAATAAATGAATTAGCCCATAATCTATGGATTTAACATGACTGGGCAGGGGCTCAGCCATGGGTGGGCCTGGGAGGGCATAAGCCCACCCACTGGGGAGCCAGGCCAAGCCAATGATAATGAGTTTTCACACCCAAAAGGGTTTGTATTACAGACAGAAATACACTTCATTTTCATCAGCTGCCCCAGTGGCTGGTGTCATTCTATCCCGCAGGCGAATAAGTCGGATGTGGAGGTCCTGGGCTGGTGTGGTTACACGCGGTTTGCGATTGTGAGGCCGGTTGGACGCACTGGCAAATTCTCTAAAACGACATTGGCTTATGGTTATAGGAATTAACATTCAATTCTGGCAACAGCTGTGGTAGACATTCCTGCAGTCAGCATGCCAATTGCACGCTCCCTCAACACTTGAGACATCTGCAGCATTGTGTTGTGAAACAAAACTGCACATTGTAGAGTGACCTTTAGTCCACAGCACAAGGTGCACCTGTGTAATGAGCATGCTGTTTAATCAGCTTCTTGACATGCCACACCTGTCAGGTGGACAGATTATCTTGGCAAATGTGACATGCTCACTAACAGGAATGTAAACTAATTTGTGCACAACATGAGAGAAATAAGCTTTTTGTGTGTATCAAACATTTCTGGAATATTTTAAGATGCCATGAAACATGGGACCAGCACTTTACATGTTGGATTTATATTTTGAGTATAATTACTAAATAATTTTGTGATATGTAATGCATTGTTTTTTTTTTACCCTCGTCACTATTTGAAGTCTTCTGGTAATCCAGTGAGGTACAGTTAAAGTCAGAAGTTTACATACACCTTAGCCAAATACATTTAAACTCAGTTTTTCACAATTCCTGACATTTAATCGTCTTAAAAATTCCCTGTCTTAGGTCCAATAGGATCACCACTTTATTTTAAGAATGTGAAATGTTAGAATAATAGTAGAGAGAATGATTTATTTTAACTTATATTTCTTTCATCATATTCCCAGTGGTTCAGAAGTTTACATACACTCAATTAGCATTTGGTAGCATTGCCTTTAAATTGTTTAACTTGGGTCAAACGTTTCGGGTAGCCTTCCACAAGCTTCCCACAATAAATTGAGTGAATTTTGGCCCATTCCTCCTGACAGAGCTGGTGTAACTGAGTCAGGTTTGTAGGCCTCCTTGCTCACACACGCCTTTTCAGTTCTGCCTACACGTTTGTCACCCCGTGCTTCTTGATTGGGATGGTGTTCTTTGGCTTGCAAGCCTCCCCCTTTTTCCTCCAAACATAACCATGGTCATTATGGCCAAACAGTTATTTTTGTTTCATCAGACCAGAGGAAATTTCTCCAAAAAGTACAATCTTTGTCCCCATGTGCAGTTGCAAACCATAGTCTGGCTTTTTTTATGGCGGTTTTGGAGCAGTGGCTTCTTCCTTGCTGAGCTGCCTTCCAGGTTATGTAGATACTTTTGTGCCAGTTTCCTTCAGCATCTTCCCAATGTCCTTTGCGGTTATTCTGGGATTGATTTGCACTTTTCGCACCAAAGTACATTCATCTCTAAGAGACAGAACGCTTCTCCTTCTTGAGCGGTATGACGGCTGCGTGGTCCCATGGTGTTTATACTTGCGTACTTTTGTTTGTACAGATGAACGTGATACCTTCAGGCACATGGAAATTGCTCCCAAGGATGAACCAGACTTGGAGGTCATTTTTTTCTCTTCTGAGTTCTTGGCTGATTTCTTTAGATTTTCCCATGATGTCAAGCAAAGAGGCACTGAGTTTGAAGGTAGGCCTTGAAATACATCCACAGGAACACCTCCAATTGACTCAAATGATGTCAATTAGCCTATCAGAAGCTTTAAAGCCATGACAATTTTCTGGAAATTCCCAAGCTGTTTAAAGGCACAGTCAACTTCGTCTATGTAAACTTCTGACCCATTGGAATTGTGATAGTGAATTATAAGTGAAATAATCTGTCTGGAAAACAATTGTTGGAAAAATTCCACGTCATGCACAAAGTAGATGTCCTAACTGACTTGCCAAAACTACAATTTGTTAACAAGAAATCTGTGGAGTGGTTAAAAAAAAAAAAAGCGTTTTAATGACTAATCTAAGTGTATGTAAACGTCCGACTTCAACTGTGTAGGCTGCCTTCAAACAACTGGGAACTCTGAAATGACCATGTGTAAATGACAACTGGAAACTCGGGTAAAAAAAAAAAATAATAATACATTTTTAAAAAGAGCTCAGACTGGGAAAAAACTTTTTTAGCAGTCTTCGGAAACTTTCAAGAGCACCGACTTTCTGACCTGAAGATCACGGACGTCATGATTTGACCTTGTCCGCCCCCCCAACTTCCCAGCTGTCTTGAACGCACGAATAAAACCCCTTATTCTCTGATTATACAGCCAAGTCAAATGACCAATGAGCCAAGCAAAATAATAGCAGGGAAACCACACAATTCTGACGAGCATAACCGTCATTACAAAACGGTCCGTTCCACTGTGGTTAATGTCAGCTTTGCATGGAGAAAAGGGCAAAAGATCATGCAACATCAAGAAGCAAAGCTGTGCAAAGCAGAGGACGGAGGCAGGACAATGAATTGAAGCTCACATTGTGAAAGTGTGAAAGCCAGTAGCATACAAGCCCCAGGTCAGGAGGATACAGGAAAGAAACAGGATTGAGACCAATGACGAGGAAATCACTTACGACACGTTCCGCCACTGAACATGGGCACCGTCTCGAACACCATCTTGTGGAAGAGCAGAGCCACTGGTTTGTAATCCAGCTGGTTCTTGAGAAGGTGGCTATAGTAATAGACATAGCGCCTCTGGCTGGGGATTGTCACTCCCTGAATGGGAAAAGACAAAACACTTAGAGAAACTGAAGTTTTTTTTCTCCGTCTGTAAAGAGGACATTTACAATTTGAAATATCAAATCATGACAACAAGCCTTTATAGGAGCCTCACAAATGTTCAAGTCAGGAAGATCAGCGTTAACTCAAGCAACTATTCATAATGTATCCTTCAATTAAGATAATGATTAGAGATGTACTAGAATCAACCACGACGACCAGGCCTATGGTGTGGAGTTGACGACTATCATCATAATCCTCCATTTAACCCTTATGTTACCAGTGAGGTACGTTGAAAATGGCCTGGGAAAGAGGGATGAATGATTCAAATGGATAATGGGGATGATCCGTTTCCAAGACAGTATGGCTGCGTTTACACATGCAGCCCAATTCTGATATTTTTTTCCCACTGAACAATAGGTCTGTTGACCAATCACGTCAGATCTTTTCACATCAGATCTTTTTCAGAGTTGATCTAATTGGTCAAAAGACCATTTAGAGGACAAATATCATAATTGGGCTGCCTGTGTAAACGCAGCCTTAAGAGGGCCAGACTGGAACAATAAAATGTACCTTCTTATCTCTGGTCCTGACTTCTCCATAGAAGTCCAGAGCTTCTTGTGCTTTGAGGAACTTGCCCCGGTGTAACAGGTATGCACAGATCATGACACCCGTACGTCCCTTTCCAGCTTTACAGTGAATCGCCGCCACGTGATTGTCATCCTCACTTAACCACTGGTCAAGATCTTCGCAGAACGGTTTAATCAGCTCCAGCTGGGGGGGATTATGATCCTCAAACGGATATTGTGCAACTGGACACAGACGGAGAGAGACTGAGCTCAGTTAGATAATGTCACAGGAGGGTTTTTAGTTAAAGATTGATTCATTCAATGACAGCCTGAATGAAAGTGATGTTTTCACTGTAATGTCTCACCTCTGCAATTGAATTTGGATGCGTCATAATGTCGCTCAGCGCACCTATAAAGGGACAAACAAAAATGTTGCTGTAGTAGTGGACTACAAACGGGAGCATTCTTTCATTTGTACAATCGATCTGTCAGCATACAGATTATTTCAATGACTGCAACCTCATGAATTCCACACAGATTCAGCCAACTGTTGAATAATATATCCATTGTGTTTACTGAGCTCTCTCTACTTCTCTCAATAGTTAAGATGATTGTTATCAATGAGAAACCTGTGATCATTAGTATCTTTGTAGCTCACAGTTAAGTCAGTCAGTGCCAGTCTACTAGGTAACGACTTCAAACTGAGTGAGGAAAACATGGTTGTAAATTCCTTTTCAGGGCAAAACTATACCAAACGGTAACCATGATATGATTGTTCTGAAACGTCATCACAATGCCTGGGCCTATCCACCAAGAACCACTGGGCCCTGTATTAAAGAAATTATCTGGATTTCGCCTATCCGATAGGATTAGACGCATAGAAATAGAATAGACAAATCATTGCTTGAATGGGGACTCTCGTTCTATTCACTCAATTTCTATGCATTTAATCCTATACGATAGGCCGGATAGACAACTGGGTCCTGATGACTTAAGGCAAATAAGAGCTACTGTGGTTTACATTCTAAAACAGAAAGGCTTTTCCTCCTCCAGGGCTATATTCCACAGACATTTTCTGCATTACATCAGACATCTTTGCAGCACAGCAACCGCTGCTTACCATACTGCATATGCACAGGCAAAATAGACAGATACCAGGGTACTCACAGATTATAGATCTTGTAATGATTTTTGTGCTTCGAGTCCAGAAACCTGAGAGAGAGAAGAGGATAATTACTTTTCCATCCAGAACACATTTTTAGCTAATTCTGATCCAACTTACCTTCCAACACTAAACGGCCCTCTAAATCACCTTCTTAAAACAGAGGATAATGCCAGAATGGCACAGACAGGGGGGCAGACTAACGGCATCTCAGACAAGCTAAATAATACGGTGTTGGTCGTTCAGGTTGGCTCACATATCTAAAAACAACAGCTTCTGGGAAAAGAAAAATACTTTTTTTTCTCCCTTTAACTTTTCCAAAAGCCTCACCTATGAGTCTACATCCTCAATTTTTTTATTTTCTTTGTCACATGCGCCGAATACAACAGGTATAGATAGACCTTACCCAACAACGCAGTTAAGAAAATAAGAGTAAAGAAAATATTTACTAAATAAACTAGTGAAAAAAGTTACAATACCGAGTTAATGTGCGGGGATACAGGTTAGTCCGAGGTAATGGAGGTAATATGTACATGTAGGTAGGGGTAAAGTGACTATGCATAGATAATAAACAGCAAGACGCTGTTAAGGAGCCTTTTGGACCTAAACTTGATGCTCCGGTACCGCTTGCCATACGATAGCTGAAAGAACAGTCTATGACATGGGTGGCTGGAGTCTGACAATTTTTAGGGCCTGCGTAAATTGAAGGAAATTGGTGCGCAATAAAATAAGTAGGGTCAGGTTAAGTTCACAGGTGGCTTGCAGGTCACTCCTTTGGTTTCAGTTGACACATCAGGCAAGCCTCTGAAGCTGGCACAACAGCATGCATTTCAAACATTATATTCAGTCCGACCTCTGTCGCCCATATAATGATAAACAGTGAGAAAGGATCAGGGATTCCAAACTAAAACATTTATAATAATATTAATGAGGGGGGATATTTTCAGTGTAAACTTAAACAACTAAAACCAGATAAAGTATTTAGAGAAAATGAATCAAACTATAACTTTAAATAAAGTCTTTGAGAACTAACATGCCATGGCAGAATATGTAGAATCCCTGGAAATTTGCTTTTAAAATGCTAAAATATAACTCAGCTCCCTGGAGAAATTCTGAGATTAGTTGGAAATTGGCTTACATTACAGGGCCCTCTAAAATGTTCAGCCTCGCCAACTGCTCCCACAGGGTTTGGTTAAGGTAGGTTAACTACCTGCTGTTTATTGTTTACCTTTTCCCCCCCCATTCCTTTACGTTCTAAGAAACCCCTTGTTTATTTTTGACAGGGAAGTCGACATGCACATTTAGGAGAAGTACTTACCGTACTACATCATCAATGTTGTTTCTGTAGACACCCTCAAGTCTTTCAGCAGGAAAGCCCATAGCAATTATGTTCGGATAAATATCTGAGCGCAGGAGTCAAGGAAACCAGGAGGTTGGCTGCTTAAAGGTCAGAGACTAAAGAAAGGAATTACACACACCTAGGCCAATACAACAACCCACATACAATTGGTGTACAATGCAAACAAACAGCTCTTTGATATGCCCAAACACAGATGGCTTATATCATAGCTTACATCAGACATGCATTGCTTATCGTGACAGATCAATCACAGCAGAGAAGTATGGACAACAGGACAGAGCCTGGGTAATATAGACCAGACCCCCCCACCCATCATCATCACCTCTTCGAAAGAAAAAACATTACATCATCAATACAGGTATAAGCAAAGCTCAAGTTGCTCTAATTTGCACATGCCTTTTCACTTGGGAAATATATCCAAGCACACATTTTTTTATTTAAGCATACAAAGAATCCCTATTTGGTCAAATAATTCATCAGAATTGGCTACTACTATATGAAATGCATACAAAACACGATCTCTAAATGATTCTTCCATGTTTACTGTTCATTTACTGAAACCCAGGCCGTCTTGTCACACACTTACGTATCCTGATAGTGTATTTTACATTTGAACTGGCATAAAATCACAATGACGTCATGCTCCAAAAGTACCCGAGACGACTGCAATGACAAATGCACTGGTCAGCATGAGCAGAGCCTCACTGTTCCAATCAAATAAATAAATGGACTGAATGGGATCCATTCAATTTTCACAGAACATAGTTCTCTCTTGGTTGGACCAGGTCTCTCTTGAAAATGAGATGTTATCTCAATGAGACGAACTTAGGTAAAAGGTTAAATAAAATAAGCCTGCCATTTCCAGCAACACCATTTAGCAGAATAATTGTCATATTCGTAATAGCACAGTTAAGAGCTGGTGGAGAGGCATTGTTGCCGATGTGAAATCTCATCACTATTTTAAAACCAAACCCTAGAACTGGAGAGGAATCATTACATAACAGGAACAACCATGGCTACACTGCCTTCCCGAACACTGCCACAATGACCGACACAATGACTGGCACAATAGTTCTCTCGCATCTAAATATGTTTGATGGAACAAGGTGATTTAGCTATAATCCCATGTTTAGCTCATACATGATCTAACTAAAAAAATACTTACGTTAGGCAAACCCAGTTCTGTTTTTTATTTGTATAAAATAAAATGCACAGCGCTTCCTGAGATCACTGAACCTCAATCAAAGGGTCATAGCCACAGCAAAGAGTAGTTTACCAATTGAAGTGCAATACATTACAACTAAACATGCTAATATTGTACAACAGTACGAAGCCACAGTTCCTCCCTCCAATTATGCTCATAACCTTTAACTGGCTTTTAATCTATGCATTATACATGCACCTACACTTTCACCATTTGATTGCATACCTTGCAAGGTTAGGTGACGCATTTCAGACATAGCTAACTTCTGAACATTAATTTTGATAATTGTCTTTTGTCACTAAACACAATCTCCAACAATACCTCAAATCAATACAAACATGCTGAGCTCATTAAGCTAGACAAAAAAAGTTAAAATATCTCAAGACGACCAAACCAATAATTATGTTCATTCAAGCACATTGAAATTGGCACATTCCACTAACTAGATAGCGCTATTATAAATCGTATTAATAAGCTACCATTTCCTCGCACTCTGATAATGACTCAAATGCTTTTAGGTCTTTGTCTGGCTAGAAGGAGGACTGATTGAGAATATAATGTGAATCTAATCCATTATAGCTTGTTACATTATTATGTAGGCCAGAGGACCTTAATAATGCGTCGCAAAAAGGTTGATCTCTTTGTTCCCCATCCAGGGGAAGCTAACTATATATTAGCCAACTAACCGGTGACATATTCAGTTGACATCAACCAAATAATTAAGACAACTTATCAAGATCAATTTGCTAGATATAACGTTTACTACCACTACATTAGCCAGCTACGTTATCCATGATGTTGAATCTCTCGTTCAGTTATCATGATGATGATGGACGTGCAACCTACTAGCTAGCGAAGCTAACGTTATGCAAGCTATGAGATTTATCTAGTTATCAAGACTCTGCGTTTAGTTTCACAGGTCACACACACCGTTGTCAAATACTGTAGCAATTTAGCAGAGTAGGTTAGCATATAACCTGGTTGCTAATTGACCTAGCTAGGTAGTCAGCTAGTTGACCAACCAGTGACGAGGGAGCGAACCAACCAACCAGACGTTCTGTCATTAGCTTTTCACAGCTTGCTAACTAAAATATATATATATATATATATTTTTAAATTAATGCTCACTGACTTCTGACTAACATTAGTTCACGTTAACTAGCTAATCATCTTTTGTCGAAAGGTTAAGTTATCAATCTAGGTATTATAGCTAGTAACGTTAATAGAGACAGAGGTAACGTTAATAGAGACAGATGAACATAGTCAGACAAACTAGCCAGCTAATATTACGGCCATTCAACAAAAAGGATACAAGTCAAGTCCAAGTCAAACCCATCCTCCTGGTATCTCCTTTTGTTTCGGCTGACAATTTCCTTTATGATTGCAGCCATATCTGTCACAGGAGTCTTTAACGTTTTTATATTAAGAGAAAGTATTGTTGTTGCCTTTGTATGAAATGCTGCCAATATTTCTCCCTCGCAATCCCGTTGGTGTCAAACGTTGACAGCTAACGTGAGTTAGCTAAGCTAGCCGTGCTAGCTAGAATAGCTTCTGCTGCTGCTGGGTCATAAAGGAGGGCCTCTCTCCGATCCACCACAGGCCCGGCTTCCCAGATCCCACAATTTGACACAAAATCCTCCAGATGAATAGGTGATTAATTATCCAGCCCTCGAACCGTTGTATTTTAAGAGCGTACCAAGTATCTGATTTGGCCAAAGGCGCCGTGATTATGCCAGAAAAGCGGAGAGAAATCTCCCCGACGTTCCTTGCCCAGAATAGTGACTGTGACACACACACTCGATCTCTGCACACACGTAGCTAGATATGGCTAGCGTATCTAGTTAGCATGTCAATTCTTCAACAACAACAAAAAGAACTCATCCGACAAAACGATCCACGTCGTCGGAACTAAAAAAATATGACAGGAAAATTGACAGCCTCCACCTTAAACATAGCTAACAAATCTGTGTAATTATATTACTCGCCCGCACTTCTTCCCTGACACGTCCCTTTCCCTACTGACTCGTTCCTCTCGCTGCTCTCGCAAACTTCCATGATGGCTTCCGCTCCAAATGAGAAAGGCTACGATTGGACGTAATGTTATGCCGCAGTGTAAAATAGTTCTTCAAAAACATCTATCCGGGGAAACGCGATTAGGACAACACGTAAAATAGTGCAGAATAACTTTACAAAGCAATACATTATATCATGAAATATGTATCTTTCATTGTATAATTGCATTTATAAGAAATTATTTTCGTCGGTGGCGGAAGGACATGGGCACTGAACAGGGAACTAGCTTCTCTATTATAGTCACGTGTTTCTATAATTAGGGAAGTTTCCAATATTTAATTTAGGAATCATGACATTGACATGTATATAATCAAATCAGAGAATTTGCGTTGTGTAATACACTCGGTGCGGTGTGCCTGATGCATTTGATGTATCCATTTTAAACAAGTCATTTCCATTGTCTCATGGCATTGCATAAGCTGGATGCAGTGGATCAAATTGCAGGTGTATTTTTTTTAAACCTTAATTAAGAGCTTAAGAACAAATTCTTATTTTCAATTACAGCCTAGGAGCAGTGGCTTAACTGCCTTGTTCAGGAACAGAACGACAGATTTTTTACCTTGTCAGCTCGGGAATTCAATCTTGCAACCTTTCAGTTACTGGTTCAACGCTCTAACCACTAGGCGACCTGCCGCAACGGCCAATACATTGTTGCCTTTTCACTTTGCGTATAGACTATAAAACAAGAATGATAAATAAATAAACAGTACCTGACACTATGCATTGCGCTTATCATCATTTCAATGTTTCGATACTTGACAACTTCAAAGTTGTTGCACATTGTGCAGTGTGTCGCAGCGTTTTCACTATGCATATGGACTAGGAAACACAAATATACACAGTTGTTGCACATTATGCAGTGTCTGTCTTGGTACCTTGACGTTTTCTAACTTTTTAACCGGACAGGAGCTTGTGAGCCAGTAGTTGTGGTCACTGGACTAACGTTAGTTGTGTTAGGGCTCCACCTGTCAGATTTGCTTGGAACATGAAGCACAGAATCCTGACCTACACATTGAGTAACAAAAAAAGTTACGTTTTATGATAGGGGATTAGTTTATTTTGTACCATATTGGTTGTAGCCACATCATTAAATCCATAGTTTTACATGTGTTGTTCTTTACCTTGAAGAATCTTCGTTCAATGCTGTCCCATGCCACAGAAATATTGAGGAAATTATTTGACTGTTTCTATTCCAAAGCGGTAGGGGGCATCTGTCAAGCAAATTGCGCCGAGCTTCACGCTGAACGGGTCAAGAGCAAGAGTGGAATCGCTAGGTGAGTGTCACGACCAGTCCAGCAAACTGTGATGGTTAATTTGTTTTTGTAAATCATTTAAAAGTTCTAATTACAAATACATGGGTCAATACAACACATTTCACAAGGTGTCCTGCTAGTGGGATTTTTTTTCTACAAAGTAACGACTGTAGTTCAGGCACGAGGCTGCATGCTAACTGGAGGTCAAAGCTATCAAAATTAAGGTTTCGGTTTTGTAACATGCAAAGTGAAACTACTATCTAGCTAGTGTTTTCACAGTTTCGATTATTGTCAAACATTTTTAGATATAGACTTAAAATAACACCAATTCCATCATCAGGTATGTAGGTCATATCATATTACTAGCTAGCTAACAACTGTCAAATGCTGTCGTGTCAAGCAGGACGCAACAGTACGGAGATTTTTAACCGGCATTGTTAGCTTGCCAGTGTTGTGACAGCCATATGTCATCATGTTAGCTAACTGCTAACAATATTTGTAGGATGGACATGAACATGTAATGTTAGCTAGCTAAACAGGATTGAGTGTACATTTTTAAGAATTGATGTAATTTCTCAGCTAATGTCTAAGCCTATTTTCAATGAGGGTTTTCTGAATTTAAGTGGAATTCACACATTGTTCTTGTTGGATAAAGAGTACAGCAATTGTATAGCAGCTAAGCTATGTTGTTCACTTTCAACTGATGAAGTTTGGAGACTGTCATTTTGTTTTCCATCCCCCAGTCATCTAAGATGGTGTTGAAGGAGATTCCAACTGAAAGTATTTCCCAGCCCTTGGGCCGGAATGAAGTCTTTGGTTTACTCTTCCGACTGACCATATTTGGTGCAGTCACTTACTTCACCATAAAGTGGATGGTTGATGCCATTGATCCCACAAGGAAACAGAAAATGGAAGCACAGAAACAGGTGAAGTTTTCAATATACAGTAGCCAAGTTTGAAATGTTTGCTTCTGAGTGTTTTCTGTGGATATCTATCATGTTTGTTGGGACTGTATTGGAATGTACAGAGCTAGGTAGATGGCTATTGACAGGTGGGTTTTTTTCAGGCAGAGAAACTCATGAAGCAGATCGGTGTGCAGAATGTCAAGCTCTCAGAGTATGAGATGAGCATTGCAGCACATCTGGTGGACCCGTTGACCATGCAGGTAAGAGAGCTGCTTCAATACACCATTGCTTGAACCCAACTGTTACAAGTGTTGGTTTTTCCATTTATATTTTGAGGTTGGACATTAGCACATTGGGTGCATCGATTGGTGTCACCTCATTAGTCTGTATGTGTTGAACCTGTGCTGGCATGGCTTCTCGTTAGTCAGAAGGAGTTTCATCTGCTGGTACAGGGGATATTTGAGAGCGGGTGCTCCAGTTACCTTGAGAGATGTGGAGGGTTAACACCTTTAGTTGGCGCTCCCGCTATGATTTCTAATAAATTATCCTTCATCTGTTCTTCCCTGGTAGTTTTGCTCCACCTTCAGGTTTGATTCCTGTCTAAGTTTGGGGTGGGTTTAATTTTGTTTGCCTCTTGGGCAAATTTAGTGGCCGCTCATGGTGGGTGTCTTTTAGGTCCCAGTTGTTGTTGTTAGTCAACTTTCAGTGGACAACATGACGAGTGTCTTTGAGAACCATTCCTAGAACCCCACCTGTTTTGTTTTGGTTGTCAGTAACTCTTTGTTAGTTCCCCCTTCTGTTTGAGTTACAATGTTAGGTGTCTTGCTGGGTAACAACATTCCAACAGAAACAAATAATGAAGGAAGCACTACATAAAGTGTCTTAAGGTTGTTGGAACAGATTCAATGTGCCTTGGAATAGATTCTACAAGTGTCTGGAATGCTATTGGAGGGATACGACACCATTCTTCCACAAGAAATGACTTTTTTGTAAATGGTGGAAAACACTGTCTGAGGCGCTGCTCCGTAATCTCCCTTAAGTGTTTTAATTGGTTTGAGGTCTGTGACTGACGCACACACACCCTTTAAACCCCTGTGTGCCTTTGAGACCCCTCTTTCAAAGTCACTGAGATCTCTTCTAGCCATGGTAGGCAGAATAATGGGCAACTGGGCATTTTTATACTTGACCCTATTAACTCAGGATCCACATCTACAGTGCATTTGGAAAGTATTCAGACCCCTTTCCCACATTGTTATATTACAGCTGTATTAAAAAATGGTACACCCCCAGCAAAACTGGGTTTTTAGAAATTTCAGCAAATGTATTGAAGCAGCGATTACGTCCTCGAGTCTTCTTGGGTATGACACTACAAGTTTGGCACACCTTTATTTGGGGAGTTTCTCCAATTCTTCTCTGCAGATGCTCTCAAGCTCTGTCATGTTGGATGGGGAGTGTCGCTGCACAGCTATTTTCAGGTATCTCCAGAGATGTTCAAGTCTGGGCTCTGGCTGGGCCACTCAAGGACATTGAGACTTGTCCCGAAGCCACTCCTGCATTGTCTTGGCTGTGTGCTTAGGTTTGTTGTCCTGTTGGAAGGGGAACCTTCGCCCCAGTCTGAGGTCCTGAGCGCTCTGGAGCAGGTTTTCATCAAGGATCTCTCTACTTTGCTCTACTCATCTTTCCCTCGATCCTGACTAGTCTCCCAGTCCCTAACGCTGGAAAAACATCCCCACAGCATGATGCTGCCACCACCGTGGGGATGGTGCGAGGTTTCCTCCAGACATGACGCTTGGCATTCAGGCCAAAGAGTTTAATCTTGGTTTCATCAGACCAGAGAATGTTTTTTATCATGGTCTGAGAGTCTTCAGGTTCCTTTTGGCAAACTCCAAGTGGGCAGTCATGTGCCTTTTACAGAGGAGTGGCTTCTGTCTGGTCACTCTACCATAAAGGCCTGATTGGTGTAGTGCTGCACAGATTGTTGTCCTTCTGGAAGGTTATCGCATCTCCACAGAGGAACTCTGGAGCTCTGTCAGAGTGCTCATTGGGTTCTTGGTCACCAAGGCCCTTCCCCGATTGCTCAGTTCGGCCGGGCATCCAGCTCTAGGAAGAGTCTTAGTGGTTCCAAACTTCCATTTAAGAATGATGGAGGCCTTGGGGACCTTCAATACTTCAGAAATGTTTTGGTACCCTTCCCCAGATCTGTGCCTCAACGCAATCCTGTCTCGGAGCTCTACGGACAACTCTTCGACCTCATGGCTTGGTTTTTGCTCTGACATGAACTGTGGGACCTGATATTGACAGGTGTGTGCCTTTCCAAATCATGTTCAATCGGTTAAATGTACCACAGAGGGACTCCAATCAAGTTTTAGGAACATCTCAAGGATGATCAATGGAAACAGGATGCCGCCTGAGCTCAATTTCAAGTCTCGTAGCAAAGAGTTTGAATACTAATTTTTTTCTATAAATTTGCTTTCATTTGTGTGTAGATTGATTAAAAAAAATGTAATCCATTTTAGAATAAGGCTGTAATGTAACAAAATGTGTAAAAAGTAAAAGGGTCTGAATACTTTCCAAATGCACTGTATGTGGAAGCACCTGCTTTCAATATACTTCATCCCTCATTTACTCATTTTATTTTGGCAGTCACCTGTATGTCTGTTCCCCATAACTAACTGATGTGATGCTCCCTCTACAGATCACATGGAGTGATATTGCTGGCCTAGATGAAGTCATCACTGAGCTGAAAGACACTGTCATACTTCCCATCCAGATGAGACACCTGTTCAAGGGATCCAGACTGCTTCAGCCACCAAAAGGTGAGTCTCTTGTTTTCATACAAGATTTGCTTTTTGAGACCGGTGCACAAGCCTAGATAGACACGCATATAAAGGTTCAACAGGACTGCCTTCAGTCTTTAGCCACTCCTCTTACCCTTTCATTATGATAACAGGTGTGCTGCTGTATGGACCACCTGGCTGTGGGAAGACGCTGATCGCCAAAGCAACTGCCAAAGATGCTGGTTTCCGCTTCATCAACCTGCAGCCTTCCACCCTCACAGACAAGTGGTATGGAGAGTCCCAGAAACTGGCTTCTGCCGTCTTCTCTCTAGCCATTAAGCTCCAGCCTTCAATCATCTTCATAGATGAGATTGGTAAATGCTTATTTTACCATTATCTTTCACAGATGCCCTACAGTACTTTAAATCTGGTTTGGGTACTTCAGCTAAGCCAGTTATGTTGTCATCATCCCCGGCTCCTGTCGATCCTGTAATGTTCTGTTACAGACTCTTTCCTGAGAAGCCGTTCCAGCTCTGACCACGAGGCCACAGCCATGATGAAGGCTCAGTTCATGAGCTTGTGGGATGGGCTTGAGACGGACTACAACTGCCAGGTGGGTCCATTATGATGGATAAGCAAAAAGGTGCGACAGGTCCACACTCCAAAAGATGTCGCGTAAAGCTTACTTCATTTTGTATTTGTTTTTATTATTTTCACTGCATCAGGGGGAGCGTACACAGACGTTTCAGTTTTGCAGCCTTTGTTGTGTTGGTAATTAAATACATTGATCATCATGTGACTCCTGTCTGGTTGAGTCTCTCTCAACTGCCTCTCACCTTTTCCTCATGTAGGTCATCATTATGGGGGCCACTAACCGTCCACAGGATCTCGACTCCGCCATTCTGAGGAGAATGCCCACAAGATTTCACATAAATCAGCCTGTGAGTCTATTCAAACTGTACACGTTTATCGGTATATACACAGTACTATGAACAGGGCTGTGACGGTCCTGGAATTTTGGATGATTGTAATTGGCCAGACAAAGACCACTGTCTCCGTAATAACCGTTCAAATAGCAAAATCTGGTCTTGGCTGCATGTGCTACCATAGAAATAGAATGAATAGAACAGATGTCGCCATTCAAGTCAATAATGGCGTAGTTGGTGGACTGGCGGCCATTGCGAGTGTACTCATAGGAGCAAAGCAGAAAGTGTACCCATCAATATGTGCTGTAATTTGTTGATTCAATTCAATTGGCATGACAAAAAATACACTACATTGCATGAGCCACATCAGTTAGCATCATTGAAATGAACATTCTATATTACCATGGGAATTATTGCGTCACAATACTAGGCAGCCATTGCGAGTGTACCCATGAGTAGGGCTGTGGCGGTCACACAATTTCGTCAGTTGGTGATGGTCAAGAAATTAACTGTCTGTCTGACCGTTAATTAACAAACACATTTAGCATCTCCTGGCTTACACACACAGCCTACAAGCCACTGATGCAGACCTTTTGGAACAGTTCCCTTTTTAAAAAGTCTAATAAATCCATGTAATATAGCCTACACCTTAAAAATAAATCCATTATTTATTTTAGACAAGTCTAAAGATATGATATGAAGAAAATGTAGTCTTATTTCAGAAGAACAAAATAGCATACTCTTGTCTTGTTAGGTCCAGATCGGCTATGGCTATGTGCTACACTAGTTCATTTAGCAGACAAGATTTGCTTAGAATTCTGTGGCATTATTTTATAGTATGTAGAATGAATACAATTGAACAAGCAAAAAAAATGTCAAGGATATTTTCTCCAAACGTTTTGAGGGAGTGCGCACATGCGGCTATTCTGTGTTGAGCGGTTATCAAAGAAATGGGTATTCCTATATGTTTAATTTAGTTATTCATGTAACTTTAGTAGATCTACAAACATTGGGCAATATGTTTTGAGTTTTAATACATTGTAAGGCTCTAATGACTAATGATTGAAAGGCATGAGCTCTGCTTTGTTTTTTGTGCAGGCTGTGAACACTACATCAGTCACTCATTCACAATTTGACAAGCACTTAATAATGCCTTGAATTTCACGGCGGCATCCCGTTTGTGTGGCCGTAAAAATTCATGCCTTTTGAGGCCAGTGGCCGTTGTGCCCTTCTCCCTGAGTGCTGCGCGCTCCATCACGTGATTGGGTCTTTCTCACAGGCTACAAGTGAAGACCGACACATTGGGGACGCAACCAACAACATGTAGGCCTTAACGAACAGCAAAAGCACTAGCCTATGTTAATCTACTATCCCCCATAGTACAGAAGTCGACCTATTCTGTACGAGAAATAAATATTCCAAACATAGTCTGGGACAGTTGTGGGATGCTATAGATCCCAAATTAATACAACCACTAGGATAAAAAAATAAAAAAAATGTACGCAATGTAGCTGATTCAACAGATCAGAAAGTTTAGCTTAATGTTGATAAACAATTTCTTCACATAAGCGCTGTAATGTGCACACTGCAGTAGGCTAGAAGCGTGAATGTTCCATTAGTGGAAACACCATTATCAAAAGTGACCGCAAATGCGATTATGCATGTAATGGTTCTATAATAAAGGTGCATTTTTAAGGTGATTTTTTTTTATGGTATTTTTACGTTCGGTGAACAGGTCAGGATTCCATAGCCGCAGGCAGAATAGTTGAAACTGGAGCAGCAGCACGACCAGGTGGACTAGAGACAGCAAGGAGGCCAGGTAGTCCTGAGGCATGGGCTCAGGTCCTCCAGGAGGGGGGAGAGAGAATTAGAGGGAGCATACTTAAATTCACACAGGATACCGGGTAAGACAGGATAATTACACCAGATTTAAGACTGACCCTAGCCCCCCGACACACAAACTATTGCAGCATAGATACTGGAGGCTGTGACGAGGGGTTCGGAAGACACTGTGGCCCCATCCGACGATACAGGCCAAACAGCCCCACACCACTAGAGGGATATCTATAAACCACCAACTTACTACCCTGAGACAAGGCTGAGTATAGCTCACAAAGATCTCTCCCATGGCACAAACCTATGGGTGTGCCAACCCGGACTGGAAGATCACGTCAGTGACTCAACCACTCAAGTGATGCACCGCTCTTAGGGACTGCATGGAAGAGCACCAGTAAGACAGTGACTCAGCCCCTGTAAAAGGATCAGAGGCAGAGAATCCCAGTGCAGAGAAGGGGAGGCAAACCGCCCTTGCCATTCACATTCGCACCCCTGGTCCAGACTACACTCAATCATAGAACCTACTGAAGAGATGAGTCTTCAATAAAGACAAAGGTTGAGACAGTGTCTGTGTCTCTCACATGGATAGGCAGACCATTCCATAAAAATGGAGCTCTATAGAAGAAAGCCTTGCCACCAGCTGTTTGCTTAGACATTTTAGGGACATGACCAAATCAGAGAGATGGGTAGGAGTAAAACTTTGAAATCAGCCCTAGCCTTAACAGGAAACTAGAGGCAAGCACTGGAGTAATATGATCACATCTTTTGGTTCTAGTCAAGATTCTAGCAGCCGTGTTTAGCACTAACTGAAGTTTATTTAGTGCTTTCTCCGGGTAGCTAGAAAGTAGAGCATTGCAGTAGTGACAAAAGCATGGATTAGTTTTTCTGCGTAATTTTTGGACATAATGTTTCAGATTTTTGCAGTGTTACAAAGATGTATGCCAGTTTGGCTCTACGCCCCTTGTTAAGCGGAGTAATGTGCTTAATTTGAAAAGTTATTAGTTGTGATACAAACCTGTTAAAATGTATAGGACTATGGGCTAGGCTACATGAGGTGTGTGACTATGATTTGAAATGGTCATAAAAAAGGCATTGTTTCTATTGCTGGGAATAGTGATAATATATCATTCACAAGTGATAGGCTAATATTGTCACCCGTCAGAGTATTCTTGATTTAATCTTGTTTTTACATAAACTAAATAATATATGTGGTGGTAATACAGTCACCACAACAGCCCTACCCGTGAGTTTACCAGTTCGATTGCCATGGTTAGAGGTGCCAAGCCCATTCTATTCATCGTTTGCTACAACACTTTGCTAGTTTCAGCAAGGGGCAACACAGTTTCATCATGTTGTTATCGCAGAAACGGACTCAACCGTACGAATGCCAGCCGTCCTGTCTTCAGTCAGCTGTTCGCCCTGGCCTCCCCAAAAATATATAGATATTATGACGGTTATTTACTTTTCATGACTGTCTTCATCCATAACTGTCAGTAGCACGGTTATTTGGTAATTGAGCCAGCCCTAACTATGGTTATTTATGCAGTAGTATATGAGATTACCTGAAATGTATTACATTCCTGCCAAAAACTATTATTGTCTTACAGAATCGCATGCAGAGGGAAGAAATCTTGAAACTCATATTGAAAAATGAAAATGTAAGTTTTACATGGTAATTAAATTACACAATTACACATTTGTCTGTGTTTCCACTAAACTTCCCCATGCATTTCTCAGGTGGATCCCGCTGTTGACTTTGTTGACATGGCGAAGGAGACTGACGGATTCTCAGGAAGTGATCTCCGAGAGATGTGTCGGGATGCTGCTCTGTTATGCGTGCGGGATTTTGTCCATAACCCCCATGCCGATGAAAGGTACCACACCCCTCTGACTGGACATATAAATACGCACTTCTTGAGACCTATCTTGATCTCCCAATACCAATGTCTTTACATTGGCTTTTCATATGAGCATTAGTAGTGATTAGTGATTTTCACACTAAGAGTGCCTTCTGTAGTTACCAGCAAGATAATGACCTTGTCTTTGTCTCCAGGATCCAGGATCAAATCCGGTCCATCAATCAGGACGACATGCAGACTGCCAGGCAGAAGATGAGGAAGTCGAAGTCGGCAGACGGACAGACGGTTCTGATTCATTCTACTCTGGATTGAGTCTTGACATGCAAAGGAGAACTATTAAGCGCCTGGATATGCTTTCCTTATTATTTTTTATGTATGTAGAGTACTTACTGGTGGAGAGAACATGAAGAGATATACATAAGTGTAATGTCTATCATAACATCACTTTGTAATGTCTTAGCTCATTTGCTATTTTAAGAACATTTAGTTCAATGCATTGACATGAAATAATTCTGTCAATTCTATTTGTTATGTGGAAGTTAGGCGTTACGTGATACTTATGTTGGCATTAGTGTCTTATGTATCTGGCCAACCAAGGTCTCACTGAAACTGGCTCTTGAGACTGCAAAATATGGGCACAGCCATGGATCCCTTCAGGTGTGATAGTACATAATTGCCTCCCTATTACTTATGACACACAGCAATATTGACTTAGCCTTGGGCTTTTATCTGATCACATGTTGCTTCTTTTGGTACTGTATGTTTTTTTTATTTTATCTAGGAAAGCAGTTTATCGAACGAGTGTAACATCGGTAATAAAATTTGCCACTTATAGTTGGCACTGTCATTGTTCAACTATTAGCTAGTTGTACAATTGAGTGGTTCTCAGAATTACGAATTAGATCAGAAGTTATCATGCATGATAAAATATTTATCAGAACAATTCAACGCCTATTTGAAAGTGAATTATCACTGGATGTTGTGAAGAGAGCATGGTACCAGATGCAGAGACATGGCCTTTTTCAAACTTCAATATATCAGGAAACCTGCATTGTGCTTTTATGCCCTGGTCTTCAGCCCAGGGTTAATTTACAGTAGAATCTAATAACTGCTTGTGGTGATCGTCATGTCTTATAGTTTCTGTTTATCCCTTGTGATTACCAGGATGCTTAAATGGTTGGTTGATTATTTCTACATGACAAACTTCCTGTATCTACCACATGTGTGATTGCCAATTCAGTTGACTTGAATGACCAGTTTTCTATGGACATTTTTTTTTTTTTTGGGGGGATTGGTGGAAATTATAATTATTGAACTTTGGTTTAGGTAAAATGCTTGCTTTGCTTTTTATATTGACTAATTTTTAGAATTTGTCTTACCCTGAATTCTGGTGTCTGCTAAAATAAATTACACCAATATTGTTCATTGTCATGTAATCATTTATTTGCTTGAAACTTCCTGAAAAGTAATGATATAAAAAAGGCTAGATGCAGTATAAGAACATTTAGAAATTAGGTACCATGGCATCACTTGATAAATATAGTTTCATTCATTACACAGGGATAGTTAAAACCCCTTCCACTCATATCACACTCTTGGTCACTCAACTACAGAATTAGTCTTCTCACAGCTTCTAAAACATACATTTGAAGTTACTAGCTTGGAAGTACAGATGCAGTAAAGACATAGGTAACAAAAGTGATCTGTTAAAACATTCATATTGATTTCTTCACAACTCTGACTTCCATCTTTTTTTTTTTACACCGCTTACAGATTTATTTTGACCCTCACATCAAACTAGATAATTTCCAGTTTATATGATATTCAATTTTGTAAAAAAAACAAAGGCTCAGGCATGTATTTCATTAATGCCTAGATGTCTACAGTACTTGATTTAAAATGAAAATATAAAATAGAGAAGCTTAAAAGTAAGGTGTGTGTGTGTTCATTCGTCCTTCTGCAGGGAGCTGTAGTACTCTGTGAGGACCTTCCAGGCCTTATTGGCCATGAAACCATCTGGAGGGTTCTCTCCGCTACGTGCCATCCTCCTCATCTTGGTCCCAGATATGAACTCAAATTCCTGGTGTCTGGAAAGGAAGGTAAGACAAAGTGAGTGAAGCAGCTTGATTCAATCTCTCAGTTACTTTTTGACATTGTAGGAAAGGTTTTCCGGAGCCCTAGTTATTGCTTACAACTAGAGCCCAGAGATTTTCCTGGTCAGGCCACATAGCCCGGAAAAACGTATGGGCCAAAATATTAGCTGTCAATGTACCTCTCCTTATCGTAGAAGTCCATAGATCTTTTAGTCTTGTTGTAGGCAGCCACTCTGAAGGGGATGATCTCTACAGAGGGGAGACCAGGGGCCATGGTGAGGACCTTGGCCCCGTGGGTGGGCTCATACAGGCTCTGCTTGGTCTCGGGGTGAGGCATGCCCGCAGGGTCACGACCAACGATGTAGAAGTTGGCACCAGCTATCATTCGTGCCCGGCAGTGCCACTGTACCTAACGGGTGGAAAAACAAACACCTGTCTAGTGACTACAGATATGATCTGATTCTACTGAATAAAACAATGCTTAGAAATACTAAATATTTTATACAGAGATTAGTGTCCAGCAGTGGCAACCTGTCATTCAGGGCAGTTGGGGCAATATATAATAATAATATACAGTACCAGTCAAAAGTTTGGACACACCTACTCATTCAATATTTGTTCTTTATTTTTTACTATTTTCTACATTGTAGAATAATAGTGAAGACATCAAAACTATGAAATAATACATAAGGAATCATGTAGTAACCAAAAAAAGTTCTTCAAAGTAGCCACCCTTTGTCTTGCCAGCTTTGCACACTCTTGGGATTCTCTCAACCAGCTTCATGAGTCACGTGCGTTTTGAGGCAAGAAACACTGAAGCATGTATGAGAGCATCAGCTGTTCCGGACGACTGTGTGATCACGCTCTCGGTAGCCGACGTGAGTATGATCTTTAAACAGGTCAAAATTCACAAGGCTGCAGGGCAAGACGGATTACCAGGACGTGTACTCTGAGAATGCGCTGACTAACTGGCAAGTGTCGTCACTGACATTTTCAACCTGACCTTGGCCCGAGTCTGTAATACCTACATGTTTCAAGCAGACCACCATAGTCCCTGCGCCCAAGAACACCAAGGTAACCTACCTAAATGACTACCAACCCATAGAACTCAGGTCTGTAGCCATGAAGTGCTTTGAATGGCTGGTCATAGCTCACATCATCACCATCATCCCATAAACCCTAGACCCACTCCAATTTCCATACCGCCCCAACGGATCCACAGATGACGCAATCTCTACTGCACTTCACACTTCCCTTTCCCACCTGGACAAAGGGGACACCAACATCAGACTGCTGTTCATTGACTACAGCTCAGTGTTCAACATCATATTGCCCTCAAAGCTCATCACTAAGCTAAGGACCCTGGGACTAAACACCTCCCTCTGCAACTGGATCCTGGACTTCCTGATGGGCCGCCCCCAGCTGGTAAGGGTAGGCAACAACCCATCTGCCACGCTGATCCTCAACACACAGCCCCTCAGGGGTGCGTGCTTAGTCCCTTCCTGTACTCATTGTTGACCATGACTGCTTGGTCAAGGACGACTCCAACACCATAATTACGTTTGCCAACGACAAAGGTAGTAAGCCTGATCACTGACAACAATGAGACAGCCTGTAGGGAGGAAGTCAGAGACCTTGCAGAGCTCAGGGGTTGGTAATCTTCTCTAGGTGCATAGTGATTGGCTCAGTGTTCTGTTATTCATTGGGACACTATGTTGTCGCAAAATCTTCGGGGAGAGATAGAAAGTTCAAGCCCCCTTGGGTGCTGCCATAGATTTACATTAGAAGTGCCCATCCAAGAAGGCTCAAGGTCATTGATCACAGATAAAATTACGTCAAATCACTTGACATCTACCATAGCTTAGCTAGCAAACTAGACAACAAGTCATCATCATGAATCACGTTGACAAATCCTTTTCAATCTTTGTCATATGAAGAGAAATAAAACATATAGGTGCTCATTGGACATAAACATTAGACAACAAGTTGGAAATTGCAAATTTATCCATGAGTTGTTTGGAAAGAATCCGTGGATAACTGCAAGCGTTGCAAAGCAATCACTATGTTGCTTCCGCTGCCTGCTATTCGGCGGAGAGGGTGTGTGGTCCAAGTCTGCGTTTAAGAGACTCTTTTCCAAGCTTTAAAGGATAAACATAAAAGTTTGAATACATTGGCCATGCTGTCAAGCCAGCATGAATTCTGCCACGTTCAAAACAACTGGAACTCGGAACTGGGAAATCTCAGACTTCAGTGAGTTCAAGACAACTGGGAACTCTGGGGGGAAACGATGAGCTCTGACTGGGAAAATACGTTTTGAACGATCATCCAACTTGGAATTTCAAGTTGGGAACTCAGGCCTTTTTCTAGAGCTACGACCTGAAGATCACTGACGTTATTATCCAACCTTGTTTTTTCTGAGTTCCCAGTTGTCTTGAAAGCACCATAAATCCAGAGAATGCCAAACATTGATGATAAAGTTCCAGGACAAAACTTGAAGGACTGCCGCACCACCTTCCTGTTCAAGTGAGCAAAGCACAACGTTGAGTCCAAAATAAATAAATAAATAAAGATTCACATTATAAAACCGCCACTTGTATCCAGTTAGATTTCACTTACACTGTTTGAACTATCTAAGATGTAGAGACCAAGGGGAAACCATAGCCCTACCTCAGTGGGTCCAGCATACATCATGGGAGAGGGGAATATGGCCACGATGGTGCTGGCTGGGTCCAGTACCCCCTCCTCCAGTACGGCAGCATGCTGTTTTATTCGCCAGTCCAGAGGCACGTCATCGTCTTTGGTCCAGCCTCCCAGCGGGTGGAGCAGCAGGACAGGGTTCTTGTAGCCTCGCTCCAGCAGCCGCCGCTTCGTGTCTTGCATCAGGAGGGCGTGGCCGTTGTGGACCGGGTTGCGAAGCTGGAAGGCGAAGACGGCATCTGGGGGAACGCAAAAAAAGGAGGTTCCTTAAGTCTTCTTCATCATCACTGTGTTTTTTCAGTGTTTGCTTTAAGTAGACATTAGCATACACAATGCAGCACTAAGAGAGACAGCAGACAGGAAGTGCATATTAAACAGAATATAATAAGCTATTCACCTGCTTTCATTTCCTTGAACTTTTGCTTCAGTTCTCTTGGAGTGAAGCGGTATTGGTCCAGACCATCATTCCATTTGATTTGCTCTAGCACCTCCAAATCTCCACCAACCAGCCAATCACCACCCTCCATAACCATCTGTGAGATTATATATATATATTTTTTTACATTTCTGATTTCTCATTGAAGTATGTTCTGTTGACAAGCAAGTTCATGATATTAACAGGGACAGTTCTAAAAGGCAATTCTAACCTTGATGTAAGGATGCTGAGGACATGTGGTTCCCCACTGCCTGGCACAACGCTCTTCCTTCCGATGTTCATAAAACTCAGGGTTGCGGAGAATTGCCACTCTGCAACCTTTGAACTCAAGGGCGAACGCTGCGCACCCGTCCAGCTTCTCTTTGCTCTCTTTGGAAACGGGCAGGACGATCGGCACAGAGAGGTTGATGTTTCCACCTGCCAACCACATGTCATTCTATGTCACTGACAGAAAAGTCAACAGACCTCTGTTGGCTCATTGTGAGCGCTATTGACTTTATGTGAGGTAGGTGTTGTTACATGTGCATAACATGTCGATATTACAGACAAACATGGGCCCTATTAAGAACAATCCATTCAATTGATATGAGCATACGCTACATTAAAGTGTGTCGTCTATGAAGTTATAAAATACCAGTATTACCATCCAGAAGAGTGTCGAAGTGCAGAACCTGCAGGAACTCCCTCTCCCTCATGAAGCCCTTGAGGGGGCTGGCCCAGCCCTCCGCCAGCACCTGCACCCACTGGAGGTCCAGCTACAGGAAATACAGAACAAAACGTCAGTAGGGTGTGGTCCCATCAGGTGATACCACTCAACATAAAGGGTCAGATTGTGTGTGTCAAACTCCAAAATGTGCATATAAGAATGATTTGTTACCTTGGTGATGCTGACGGTAGGCAGTGTCTTGGCGTCGCTCAGTGCCAAGTCCAGCTTGTTCTCTGGCACAAAGAGCTCAGTCACTTCCTCTGTCACACCAGTGGGTACAATATTCTACAAAACAAAAGGATCACTGTGATAGCACATTAACAAGTTAATTTCGAATGACTAGAACATTTTCCTCACCGTAGAGATACAATGATGAATACACCACAGACAGGCGAGGCCCAGCGAAGGCTCAGGGACCATAGATAGACTCACCTGTTCCTTAAGCAGCTCGACCACCTGCTGGATGCACTCAGTCGCTGAGATCTCTCCAGTCTTCAGCACAAGATCAGGTGACTCAGGCTTCTCAAAAGGCGAATCAATGCCCGTAAAGCCTAAGGGGAGGGGGTCAGGATACCTGTTAAGGACTTTGTCAATAATTTACACTACTTTAGTGCGGAGTCAATATAGTGCCACTCTGCAATACACATCCCTCTAGTGGTGTGGGGGCTGTGCTTTGGCAAAGTGGGTGGGGTTATATCCTTCCTGTTTGGCCCTGTCCGGGGGTGTCCTCGGATGGGGCCACAGTGTCTCCTGACCCCTCCTGTCTCAGCCTCCAGTATTTATGCTGCAGTAGTTTATGTGTCGGGGGGCTAGGGTCAGTTTGTTATATCTGGAGTACTTCTCCTGTCCTATTCGGTGTCCTGTGTGAATTTAAGTGTGCTCTCTCTAATTCTCTCTTTTTCTCTTTCTTTCTCTTTCTCGGAGGACCTGAGCCCTAGGACCATGCCTCAGGACTACCTGACATGATGGCTCCTTGCTGTCCCCAGTCCACCTGGCCGTGCTGCTGCTCCAGTTTCAACTGTTCTGCCTTATTATTATTGGACCATGCTGGTCATTTATGAACATTTGAACATCTTGGCCATGTTCTGTTATAATCGCCACCCGGCACAGCCAGAAGAGGACTGGCCACCCCACATAGCCTGGTTCCTCTCTGTGTTTCTTCCTAGGGTTTGGCCTTTCTAGAGAGTTTTTCCTAGCCACAGTGCTTCTACACCTGCATTGCTTGCTGTTTGGGGTTTTAGGCTGGGTTTCTGTACAGCACTTTGAGATATCAGCTGATGTACGAATTTTGATTTGATTTGAGTGCTTTGGCTGTACATTATATAACCCCACACTTTTTGCTTGTTCAACAGCATGTTAAGTAGTAGACTTTGAAGCCATGTGATATATACTTGTAAATGTAGCTGTGTGTAATGTACTGGAACAGAGAACTGGAACGCTGGAGGACAGAGTCAGTCTGATCAGTACCTTTAATCTCTCCAGCACGGGCCTTCTTGTAGAGGCCTTTGACATCTCTGCTCTCACACACCTCCAGGGGAGCGTCGACGAACACCTCAAAGAACGGCAGCCCAGATTGTACATGGATCTTTTTGGCTTCTTGCCGGTCCTATGCACAGGAGAAAGAGACTGGGGTAGCAAAAATCAACATGTTTGCCATCTTGATTTTACTTCCATAACAAAAAGAGGTTCTCAAAACCAAATACCAACGGAAGTGAATGCAATCAGACACAGTATAGCAGCTATACAGGCAAGAGCTCGGATCAATCACAGTGAATGACAGTGATGCTCCTTTGACAATTTTCCAATTGATTATTTCATATCAAGTAGAATTTGAACAGTGTCTTTTTAACTGTCACTCACTCACCTTAGTGAATGGAGAAATGAAGCTGGTGATGCAGACCAATCCTGCGTCTGCAAACAGCTTGGCCACCTCAGCGATGCGCCTGATGTTCTCTTCCCTGTCCACAGAGGTGAAGCCAAGGTTCCTGTTCAGCCCCTGTCTGATGTTATCCCCATCCAGGGAGTAGCAGGGAATACCATGGAACACCAAGTACTCCTCCAGGGCAAAGCCGACGGTCGTCTTTCCGGCACCTGACAAACCTTTAGTACACAGTGACAGTTTACAATACATCCATTATCCAACATGGCTTATGTGAAACTCTGGTCTAGTATTGGAGAGATAAAGAGAGAGGGCATTTGCTTACCAGTGAGCCAGACCGTGCAACCTCTGAAGCCCTCTCTGGTGCCCACCACTTGGCCTCTTTTGGACCGGCTCACATGGTGAGCCTGGTACACAACATTAGTGGCCCTCTGAAGGTCCTGAAACCACAGAGAGACTGCACCATTGCACATCTGCACATTCCTGATCGAGCTATTAGCACAGGACAAAGAAATGCTGCCTTAGGTGTTTGCAACTGAACACAGTATTTTAGTCAGCTGAGAAACACTGAACTGTGCTGTAATTTGTAGTAATAGCTTGATAATGAGTGCCTTAAGTCCTCTGCAAGACATGTATACTTTCCCATTTATTTGAATGCCAAGCAGAACAATCTGTCTGAAAGCCATTCCTCTCAGTTTACAGCTCATCGGGTCATCGTTAGAAGTAAAACCGCAGGGCTGTTCAATTCCGTTCCTGGAGAGTCTAAACACTTCTGGTTTTGGTTTCTACCTGGTAGTTAATTGCACTCACCTGGTGTCCTGGGTCTGAACCAATCCCTGATTAGAAGGAGAGGATGAAAACCAGAAGTGTTTTAGCTCTCCAGGACTGACATTGAAGAGCCCCGTGTAAAAGGGATTTGACTACTGATCAGGCACATACAGACATTAGAAAGATATAAACCCTAACCCAGGGAAGCCTTAATTGTACAGATTATCTAGATACAACAAGGTATACTCATGTCACTCTAGCCTCTTCTAATAAGTCCTTGTCCAGCCTGCCTAATTGCATCTTTGTGGCTTCCCATACTGTGTGGTGTGTAGGCGGACCAGGTTGGTGGGGGCTGCAGAGGGACAGGGGGAAACAAACAGGCCTATTCATTCATACAGTCCTGCAGTGTGGCAGTCAGGCCCAATGCTCACGAGCTGGAACCCCTCAAAGGCCAGGCTGTGCCTCTCCCAGGCCTGCCCAGACACGTGATATCTGAGCTTCATTCATTAGTGACTCTCATAGTGGCTCACTGTTACTGTAGCCTCGCTCCAGCAGACATAACTCCTCAATGAGCCCTTGTTGTTAGGGACATGGATAAACTTAATTAAAACCAGTCCATCTGGAACAACTTGGTTCACTGTTTAGAGAGGCCATAAGACAGATCCAAATGTATAGCCTAGATACCATCACTAAATATGTCACAAGCCTTAATAACATCTCAGCTATTTGAAATAGGGAAGCACATCATACACTATCATATAGTACGACTTACAATACATTCTATACAATAAACGACATGTACAATATCTGTAGGCTATAAAATGCAAATACTGTATATAACATCGGTGGAATATTATATAATGTGGCCGTATAATCTACCTATTGTTATAACTCGAAAAGGAATTTATTAGCCAAGAATCAGTTTTGCATTGCAGTGATTTCCCGAGAAGTGTTCGGTCAATCCACAGGTCTACTGAACCCCCAAAGCTGATTTGTGGCTGAAACTGACTGGGTCACTTTCTTGTGTAGACCACCTAACTAAAAACAGGTAAGAATGATTCTATGCTATATTTTTCTATACACAGCTGGTGAAAAGGGGGAAGGAAGGTAATTGGGTTTAACATAGAACATTCCTACAGAACTTTCAGTTTAGAAATAATGCTAGCTATAGAATAACTTCCGACTCTGCTCCAATGTATCTCTTTCGGTGCTCAACATACGAAGCCTACATGTTTAGATAGAAAAAAAGTTATCCAATTTGATACACTGTCTGCCCCCCACCCAACAAGCACAGATCCGAATGAAATAAGTAACGTAACATTTCAAAAGTCAAACAAAATGACATAGCCTACCGTTCTTTGTTTTTTAATCCCAGACATCGCCGCTTCTTCTGAAACGTTTTAGTTTGGTGACCTAATAATTTATGTTGGTAATGATTAAACTATATTCCCTTCTAAAAAAACGAGTTTGTGTGATTTATCGGAAATAAATCTGACGGGAGACGTCCAATGAAGATTTCTAATCCGACACGTAGCATATTCATAGCCCTGCCTTTTTCGTACCCACTCAATTTCACAGAACGTCAGAGCCACGACATTACACTGGGTTGAGCTAAAGAAACTGCAAAACCATGAAATCGGAGAAAGCATTTAATGGCATTTGAAGATTTATAATTGTATTTTAATATACAAATAATCACTGTTTGTCATGGAACATTTGAACGTTAGTAGACAATTTACTGATTTTGAAATTGGTTGCTAAATTAGTATTTGATGCAGAATAAAATATGTCAAAAGAAAACAAAAGAAAAACTCAAGGCATTTACTTTCATTTTAAATATTTCAACGCAAATCATATGACAATGTAGAAAATAAGTAAAATAACTCCGGTAAAGTAACCCCTCACAAAGCAGTCCCAATAATGTTTGAAACAAAAAAAGGCCAATTTTGGAATAAATGTTTCAAAAAATGAGTATAAATATAAATCAGCCCACACAAATAAAAAAAACAACATTGCAAAGGGTCATTTTCAGCAAGGAAACCCAACCCAATGCATATACAGTGAGCTTCAACAGTATTGGGACAGTAGCAAGGTTTCCATCCAATTGACGACAGATTATGAGAATATTCTAAAATCCACATAAAAACAAATAAGAGCCTTTTCCCTCCAGATGTGTTTATCAAATTGACTTGTTACAGATAAATGGCTGTGCGTGATGACGTAGTGCACATAAAATACATTTTGCGTTAAATTGCCACGTACCAAATAAAAAAAATACGTTAAATGGGTTACCATCGCATTTTCAACTCTGCTGGTGGTTCAACTCTACTGCACGTGCTTCACGGTGTTGGCTAGAACGTACTATAGCACACATGTTGAGAGTACTATTATTAACAAAATAGATAATTTTGTATTTGTCAAACAACAGTAATGAATAGATTATGTCACCAGAATAAGACCCTCGACATTTATTGGAAAGGTGCATCAAGCTCATCGCCTTGCATTTTCGTCACCCAGTGAAGTCCATAATGTATTAATCTGTAGCCTAATAAACTGCATGCTTTACCGTAGTCTTAGTGGGAGGACCACACAACGTCGTCGCGTGACTCCCAAGTTAACTTCGATATGGTTATTATATCAATATTTGCGCATGAAAGGGTTTCCACCGACTTTTCTCGTATAAATAATTTTACCGGCACAAAAATATCCCACCTTGTCTAGGGTATTTTGTTTGGTCGACATTTGTTAAGTTTACCTAAACATGCTGTCTCCATCAGGCCTGTCATTACATGTTTTATCCGACATGTACTTTACTTGCATAAAAAGGTTGGATGGAAACCTGGTTAGTGACACGTTTTGATACAATGACTGAGGTTAAAGTGGAGACTGTCATTTTTAATTTTCAGGGTATTTTTTCATCCATATCTGGTGAACCATTTAGAAATTACAGCACTTACATTTTTATTTTTTAAACTTAGTCCCCCCCATTTTAGGAGACCAAAAGTATTAGCACAAATTCACTTATGCGTATTAAAGTAGTCAAAAGGTTTAGTATTTGGTCTCATATTCCAAGCATGCAATGATCAAATCAAATTTTATTGGTCACATACACATGGTTAGCAGATGTTATTGCAAGTGTAGCAAATTGCTTGTGCAATGATTACATCAAGCTTGTGACTCTACAAACCTGTTGAATGCATTTTCTTTTTGGTTGTGTTTCACATTATTTTGTGCCCAATAGAAATGGAACATTTAGAATTGTTTGAATTTGGAGACACATTGTAAATAAGAATAGAATATGTTTGTAAACACTTCCACATGAATGTGGATGCTACCATGACAATGGATAGTCCTGAATGAATCTTGAAAAACAATGAGTGAGACAGAAGCACAAATATCATACCCAAGACATGCTAACCCCCCCATTACAATAAAACAGGGGAGGTTATCATTTGTAGAAGTGTTTATGAACAATTTCTAAAATGGTTCACCTGATATGGATGAAAATACCCTAATTAAAATCAGACAGTCCACACAAACCTCAGTCATTGAATCACTTCAAATCCAAAATGATGTACATAGCCCCCCCCCAAAAGTGCTGTAATTTCTAAACACTTCACCTGATATGGATGACAATACTGTCAAATTAAAGCTAACAGTCTACACTTTAACCTCAAATCATTGTATGAGTTAAAATCCAAAGTGCTGGAGAACAGAGACAAAACAACAAAAATGTCAATGTCCTAATACTTGAATAGCTCACTGTATCCAGTGGCAGACATACCATTTTACAAGGTGTTTCTTTCTGCTTTTGGAAAATGAATACTGCAAACAAAGGTAGTATGCATAAAAAAAATATGTTATAATATAAATCAATACAAAATCGTGAAATTACATAAATATAAAGCTCCCACGCCTCTAAAAAGAGTGCTCAATGAAGATCCTGGATTCTGACCCTGGAAAAGAAAGCAATCATAACTCATATGCTAGTCAGGTAGCCTAGTGGTTAGAGCGTTGGACTAGTAACTGAAAGGTTGGAAGATCGAATCCCCGAGCTGACAAGGTAAAAATCTGTCGTTCTGCCCCTGAACAAGGCAGTTCCTAAACAGTCATTGAAAGTAAGAATTTGTTCTTAACTGACTTGCCTTGTTAAATAAAAGGTAAAGGGAAAAAAGGTAACACCTAAAACAAAGTGTGTACCTGTAAACGCTATCTGTGAAACCTGTATATCTGTAAAACCTCTGACTTGAATTACTTCAAAAAAGCTAGACCATTAATAAAGGAACTGCTTTGGCCAAAACCCCTCTCTTGCATGACACAGACATTTGAAATCCTCCAACCCCTGTAGAGAGCCCTTTACGTTCAAATGCTCACAACTCGCACTCTTTTTCAAAATTGCAGCCGTGCAGCAGCTCTCTGTAGGTCTCTCTGACCGTATCGTAGAGTGGAGCCTGGTTAATTATGTCGGGGAAGTTCTGAGGTGTCTCGTTGAGGAGGAACTGTAGCCGGAGTCCTTCGCTGCAGTCATATAGCACAAAGAGCAGGTTGGCTGCATAAGGCACAATGCGGCTGGTACGGAAGGTGCGGCCATTTTGCACGTCAAAGTTGTCAGCAGTCAGGGCCGTCTCGTCTCTGAAGAAGCCCATGAGGGCCAACAGGGGCAGGAGGGTCTCGGCATGACCCACCTGGATGGTCACAGCCTCAGATACATGCCCAAACCTGAACGAAACAATTGACAAGCCACAGTTCAAAAATCATGGTGATAACCAGCCACACGGGCTCCCAAGTAGCGCATGGGTCTTAAGGCACTACGTCTCAGTGCAAGAGGTGACACTACAGTTCCTGGTTTGAATCCAGGCTGAATCACATCCGGCCTCGATTGGCGCACAATTGGCCCAGCGTTGTCCGGATTTGGCCATCATTGTAAATAAGAATTTGTTCATAACTGACTTGCCTAGTTAAATAAAAAAGTACTAAGGGAAGTGATGTGAAATGCATCAAAGGGAGAAATAATCTATTCAATGACATTCCCCATTGAAAACAGGTGTAACACAATCCATGGGAGAGGAAGTGTTGTATATACTCTCAGGGTCCCAATAGTTTTTCAACAACAAGCAAGGGAACTGTCTTCAGAAAGTATTCACACCTAGTTTTTCCACGTTGTGTTAGACTGAATTTAAAATGGATTACATTGAGATTGTGTCACTGACCTACACACAATACCCCATAATGTAAAAGTGGAATTCCAACACAATGTCACGGAGTACCACTTCCTATTTTAAAGCATGGTGGTGGCTGCATCATGTAATGGGTATTCTTGTCATCGGCAAGGACTAAGGAGTTTTTTTGGAATAAAAAGAAATGGAATAGAGCAAAGCACAGGCAAAATCCTAAAGAAAACCTGGTTCAGACAGCTTTCCAACAGAAACGGGAAAACAAATTCAACTTTCAGCAGAACAATAACCTAAAACAAGGCCAAATATACAGTCGTGGCCAAAAGTTGAGAGAATGACACAAATGTGAATTTTCAAAGTCTGCTGCCTCAGTTTGTATGATGGAAATTTGCATATACTCCAGAATGTTATGAAGAGTGATCAGATGAATTGCAATTAATTGCAAAGTCTCTATTTGCCATGCAAATGAACTGAATCCCCCAAAAACATTTACACTGCATTTCAGCCCTGCCACAAAAGGACCAGCTGACATGTCAGGGATTCTCTCGTTAACACAGGTGCGAGTGTTGACAAGGACAAGGCTGGAGATCACTCTGTCATGCTGATGGAGTTCGAATAACAGACTGGAAGCTTCAAAAGGAGGGTGGTGCTTGGAATCATTGTTCTTCTCTGTCAACCATGGTTACCTGCAAGGAAACACGTGCCGTCATCATTGCTTTGCACAAAAAGGGCTTCACAGGCAAGTATATTGCTGCCAGTAAGATTGCACCTAAAACAACCATTTATCAGATCATCAATAACTTCAAGGAGAGCGGATCAATAGTTGTGTAGAAGGCTTCACGGCGCCCAAGAAAGTCCAGCAAGTTCCAGGATCGTCTCCTAAAGTTGATTCAGCTGCGGGACCGGTGCACCACTAATACAGAGCTTGCTCAGGAATGGCAGCAGTGAGGCGAAGACTTTTGGAGGATGCTTGGTGTCAAGAAGGGCAGCAAAGAAGCCACTTCTCTTCAGGAAAAACATCAGGGACAGACTGATATTCTGCAAAAGGTACAGGGATTGGACTGCTGAGGACTGGGGTAAAGTCATGTTCTCTGATTAATCCCCTTTCTGATTGTTTGGGGCATCCGGAAAAAAGCTTGTCCGGAGAAGACCAGGTGAGCGCTACCACCAGTCCTGTGTCATGCCAACAGTAAAGCATCCTGAGACCATTCATGTGTAGGGTTGCTTCTCAGCCAAGGGAGTGGGCTCACTTATAATTTTGCCTCAGAACACATTCATGAATAAAGAATGGTACGAACACCTCCTCTGAGAGCAACTTCTCCCAACCATCCAGAAACAGTTTGGTGACAAACAATGCCTTTTCCAGCATGATGGAGCACCTTGCCATAAGGCAAAAGTGATAACTAAGTGACTCAGGGAACAAAACATCAACATTTTGGGTCCATGGCCAGGAAACTCCCCAGACCTTAATCCCATTGTGAACTTGTGGTCAATCCCCAAGAGGCGGGTGGACAAACAAAAACCCACAAATTCTGACACACTCAAAGCATTGATTATGCAAGAATGGGCTTCCATCAGTCAGGATGTGGCCCAGAAGTTAATTGACAGCATGCCAGGGCGGATTGCAGAGGTCTTGAAAAAGAAGGGTAAACACTGCAAATATTGACTCTGCATCAACTTCATGTAATTGTCAATAAAAGCCTTTGACACTTGTGAAATGCTTGTAATTATACTTCAGTATTCCATAGTAACATCTGACAAAAATGTCTAAAGACACTGAAGCAGCAAACTTTGTGAAAATTAATGTTTGTGTCATTCTCAACACTTTTGGCCACGACTGTACACTGGAGTTGCTTACCAAGACAACATTGAATGTTCCTGTGTGGCCAAGTTACAGTTTTGACTTAAAATTGGCTTTAAAAATCTATGGCAAGACTGTCTTGCAATGATCAACAACCAACTTGAGAGCTTGAAGAATTTTATAATGTGCACATTTTGTACAATCCAGGTGAGCAAAGCTCTTAGACTTACGCAGAAATACACACCACTGTAATCACTGGCAAAGGTGATTCTAACATGTATTGACTCAGGGGGTTGAATAGTTATGTAACCATGATATAGATATATACATTTATTTTTATTTTTTACAAACGTTAGCATTTTTCTTCCTCTTTGACAGAGTACTTTGTGTAGACCATTGACAATGAAATCCATTTGAATCCCACTTTGTAACAACAAAATGTGGAAAAAGTCAAGGGGTGTCAATACATTCTGAAGGCACTATAAGAACTTGTGTCCAAGTTATATGATTATGGTGGACAATAACATTAATGTGGACTGTGGTTTAACTTTACAACCAACTCACCTGATCTCACGAGCAGCTTGATCAAGACGATTGAACAAGTCATGAAAGAGATTGCAACTGGACTTGCGGTTGATATCATGACCATAGCCCCTCTTCCAGTACTGTTTCAGGTCATTTTTGTACTCCAGCACCTGAAAAGTTACAGGCGATTTCATTAATGAACATTTGATCTTTATGACGGAACTGGGTTCTTCATTGTTTGTGGCAGAGGCAATAGCTCTCCCATGATGTTGTGTACATACTTGGGCGTCAGTCTCATCAAACAGGTTGCACCAGGCGGAGTTCAAAGATTTGATGGCAAACTCATATGAGCACAGGAAGAATGCAGCCTCCACCAGATCTGGTGACAAGAAAAGGGAGGATTAGTGAACAAATGTAACTGGCACAATAGGATAGTAAGTTTCAGCCGTAACATGATTAACTCCCTTCACTACACAAAGTGGCAAAGATTTGGAACCAAACAACCTGGTGTGGTGCGATTGTATGGCACTTGCAGCTGGTCAGCCATCTTCATCTGCACTCTTTTCATCTCTGCTGAGGCCTTGAAGAGGTGGACCTCTTCCAGGGCAGTTTGGTTGTTCTCTACGTCCTCAACAAATTTCTGACACTGGTCAAAGAATCTCATCAACCCATCGTTGATTTTGTGGCTGGGTCCAACTTCTGCAACAAGACAGAAAGAGAATACATTAAGTCCAAACATTGTACATTGTATCAGATCTCACCCCCAACAAATCCCTCTCAGTTGTAACAATAGCAATCAGTGTGAGAGTGAGTGATCGGTTCAGGCATATCATTCAAGTAATTCCAAAACGACAAAACTAGCTAGCTTTGCTGTACAAACAAACTCCCCTGTCACGTTCCAAAGGTTGAGCAGGCCCTCTTGAAATGCTACAATGCTGTCCACGCATCTGTGTTTAGAGCTAGTGATGAAACGGATACGGTGGGCTCTGAGGTTTTCCTCGGATATCAGAGATGGAAACAATGTTGCCAACCTGACAGCCAGATGCCTATGGTCATCTCGCCCCTTCTCCACAAGCTTTCCATCCATGTCGTCGGTGTACCACATTTCCCACTTGGTTTTGATATCCTTCAGCCATTTATCAGTATTCATTGCCTCGTTTAGAACAAGGTCGTAAAGCCGTTGCATCATTTTGATATTTTTGGTCGACGGATATCGTGTACCATGCCGAATAATGGCGGTCACATGAATAGCCGTGCTATTGGTACATCCTGGTTTTAAAATGGATTTGTTTTTGTTTACCGAGAGAATGTCATTAATGAGATAACGGTTAACCTCCTCATATCTGCCTTTCGTTCCAAAATGATTTGCAATCGCAGGTATGTTTGAATTGACGTTAGCATTTGCAACTGAGCAGTATGAAAACCTGGTCAAAGCAAGACTAAATGTAATGAACAACAAACTTTGTTTAGATAACGCAGTTGTCATTTCGTCAAATTAGTTGAGGTAGGAACAATTGATTATTTAACGACTAAACTAAGTTAGCTAAGCTATTGCATAGCTTCCTGCTTTGTTGTTGTTGTTGTTGTTGTTTCGCTGCAAACTTTGAACACAAAAAACGGAGCTCCACCAGCAGGCCAACCGTAATATATCGCTGCGTTTTCGTGTGCTACGACGCCCACACTAAATCCACAATGTTGAACCAGATGTATACATCTGAGGCATCCGCTTGGCGTTTGTACTCACCACCAAATATGGTGATGAGAGGAAGCCCAGTGGCCGGCATTGGGAGAAGACTCGTGCTTGGCTCTGCCTACCTCCTTGCTTGTCCTGCCCACGATGATTCATCTTGTCCCATTGGAAACAACAGGTCTCTGTTGAGTTATAAAAAAAATATTTGCTAAAACCCTGGATCAATGACCTTTTTAGAAATGGACAGAAATCAAGATTATTAAACAAAAGTCGTTCAGGGATGTAGGAAATAAAAACAATATTCAAAAAACAGCCCTGTGGTTTCAACATCATTCTTTAAGAGTTTATGGCGTACAACTCAACCATATAGACCCTTTTCCAGTACATGACACACTGCCGTTATACACACACGACTCTTGGCTGCAGTAAGAAAGAAATTGCCATCTGCGTCCATTCAACATAAATATAGTCTGTTTTTAGTACTTCTAAACAAAATACTGTTTTTTTTGTGGTTCTCATATACTTACAAGTATGTTTGGATTCTTGTTTGGACAGTCGCCAAGATTATATTTGGTTGTGATCTTTGCAAAATAACTATTTTGGATGCAGCGGTTGTTAGCTAGAATGCTCACGCTCGTTGAAATAGGCTGTAGCAAAAGCTAGCCAAAGAGCCATTTTACTGGTTGAGGTATGCAGTCGATTTGCGATGACGAACATTATATTGAGTAAGACATTCATACGAGCCTTAAAATACAATTATAATCCAAAAGTATTGTGAAATGCAATCACAAACAACATGTAATTATAGGCTTTTTTTTTGCTGGCGTTCTATAAGAACTCCCACTTGTTCTGCCACCAACTTGCGTGCATCGCCCTGGTTTGGAAATGTTTGTAAACACAGAAAGGGGTCTATACCTTAGTGGATTGAATGTCATTGAGGTGATTACCCCCAGTCTTCAAATGATGTAGACAATGTAAAATACATTTACATAGAAAAACCCTAAATGTCCCTGGTCTGTCAGGAATGTAGAATAAAAAATATATTTACTCTTACTCAGCCAGTTGGTCCCTCAGCTGGTTGAAATTAGAGAGAACATATACACAGGAAATTATTATTAAACCAACTTCAAAACACAGGTCTACACACAGGCTGCTTTTAGACAGCCAGCCCAATTCTGATCTCTTTGTTTTTCATTAATTGGCCCTTTGACCAATCAGATCAGCCCACAGAAAAGATGTTAAAACATGGTTTGGTCAAAATACCAATTTGTAGAAAAAAGATCAGAATTGTGCAGCCTGTCTAAACACAGCCTATGTGTGTGGCAATCAATATGTGTTTTGCTCTTGCACATGAGCCATTCATAGTATACGATGTCTTGAAGGTTTTTACATGATTTTGCGCATGTGCCAGGTGATATAAATTTCAACTTCAGTACTGGCGCTCTTAAAGGTCGGGTAAACAATACTTTCCTGTGGATATTTTCTCTCAACTTTCGACCAGCTGAAGGACCAAAACTACAGACAGTCGGCAGAGTAAGTTCAAATATAATTGTATTCAACATTCCGGCTTGTAAATGACCATTTCCAGAATCAAACACTGTCATGTTCCAAACGGTGTATTTAGAAATTCACCATCTGTTCCACAGGCAAGATTACCCGCTATGGCCCCCAATTTAAATTCAGCAGTGGGCAGATTTTTCATTGGGTGAATGTTCGGGGTTCGGAACATAGTTATACATCATTCGTACACTGCAAATTGACCGCAAGAATATCAAACGGATATAGTTTGGCAAAAACAGAATCATTTCAAACCTTGATTACAATGGGATACGCTCACATATGCCTCTCTATTTATGCGTGGGAATACTTGAGAAAATATTTCCTAACTTAATATCACTTTGAACTGATTACCTGGTGATTTTTACAGTCGTTTATGTCCAACAACGAACATTATTTAAAATGTATTTGTATTTTTTTTGTTGCTCCCCGCCATATGGTTTCTATCAGGACAATACCACTTCTCTCCACCAGAGGGCCATACAATATAAAAAGAGCACTGAGCATGGGGCACATTTTCTCTCATGCGCCGAGATTTGCACATTTCCAGGATTTTACAGTTACGTCGCTGTTCGTGATTAGTAGCTCAGTAAAAACGAGAACTGGGATGTGCATTAGTGAAACTGCTGTAGGAATATAGGGTGCATTTACATTTTCTCAATTTATCGGAGGCAAGGACTCTTCTATCGTACGCCACACAATCTTTTTCTGGGTCTATTTGACAGGTTTCGTGTCTCGGAGCTTCTGACTGCACACCTGATGCATTTCAGGTCAAGGTGAGGATGAAATGAGATGCCAAACAGCTTTCATGCATAAACTTTTGCTGGATCGCTAGTTTAACGAGAGTAGGCGCTGCGAGTGCATAAAGGTAGGGGATTTGACTCGATTAATCTGTCTTCACTTGGCGCGCCCGTGGCAGTGATTTTTCGATCTTTTTGCCAACTACATAGCTAATTCTGCCAATGACATTAATATTCAGTCAGTGCAATCAACGTGACTGTAAATACAGTTGTTTGGTCTAGTGGCTGATGGCGAAGAGGCATTTTCCGTTAACATTATGCCAGGAGTCTGTGGCTATACATGGCTCATTAGAAATCACCAAGGTGTATTTAGTGGAGGACACCTTTCATCAACCACTCCTTACCTTCGTTTCCTTGGCAACAGAAATGGGTGCAGCCGGAGCCATCTCCAGAGAGAAGTGACACTAGTGCAGTGAAATATAGGATTATGGAAGGAATCTTTTATTGTTTATAAAGAATGAATCCTGCAATGTTAAACATATCACATTATATAGATTTTCTTTACACGATAAAGGTGTATAGCACGGTACCCCAACTGGTGGGTGGTATTATTTGGCCCCCACGTTTTCATCCACAAAAAAAAATACTTGTTTTGAATGTTTGTTGGACATAAGACATAATTTTGGCAATCTGTTCCCAAGTATTCCCACTGCATAAGAGACACGTGATTGTATACAAATGTAAGCAAGGCTTGAAATTGTATTTTTGTCCAATATTATGTCAGTTTGGCGTCTTGTAGTCAATTTGCAGTCTACAAGTTATTCTGCTCATGAAAAAATCGTCCTGTTGCTGAATCTAGTTGATCATCATAAGTGTATAGATATAAAATACTTTCATTGTCTTTTTAAAATGTTTTTGTTCAAAAACATGAAAGACATATCACAGATAAATGTTCCTCAGGCAGGTAATAAACTATTCCAAATTGTAGCCTAAGTGGATGTTTAGCAGCATACTTGGGCTTTAAAACAGGGGGAGGTATTAATTTCCAAGGCAACTTTTGCCTCCTTTAGCCATCCAGAATGAGATACCATAGCCCCTTGTGTGGTCTCCTTGCGGTTTGTTTAAACATGGTCATTGAGAGCTTTGGCTTTTGTGTGTGGAAAAAGCGAGACACTTAAGGCCTGTGAGGAATAAACTGTCCTTGGAGGAATAGATCCATTGTATGATTTGTATGGGTCTGCAGCTGTGCCAAGATTTAAATAAATGTTTTTCAAATTTTATAACTCAACCAGGGCACAGAGGATAGGTGACGTGGAGCATGTTTTGTCTACACGTGGTAAGCATTTACAATTGAGTCATTCAGCAGACGCTCTTATCCAGAGCAACTTACAGGAGCAATTAAGGTTAAGTACCTTGCTCAAGGGTACATCTACAGATTTTTCACCTAGTCGGTTGGGGATTTGAACCAGCTACTTTTCGGTTACTGGCTCAACGCTCTTAACCACTTGGCTACCTGCCGCCCATGACAAGCAACTGAACACTCCGAACATTAGCCATGCCAGGAAACACTGCTTTCAATGATTCTACACATTGCTCACCTGCTTGCAGAGCACATACACGGGAAGCATGAGGTTTACAATGATAATGACCCTCTTGAAGAAGGTTAACATTTAATTACTATCCAAAATCAAGGTAGCCTACTAGACCATCACAGTTCAAGGACAGATCAGCAGAAAACCATTTCATATATGATGGGCCATTGCTATTTGGGACCCTTGAGACATCCCTATACTAACTTTAATTACCACCCTTACATAAAAAAAAAAAAAGTAATTCAGCAGGATAGGGACGCCCCAGGGATCCATATAGCACGTACCTTACAGTGGCAAGAAAAAGTATGAACTCTTTTGGAATTACCTGGATTTCTGCATGAATTGGTCATAACATTTGATCTAATCTTCATCTAAGTCACAACAATAGGCAAACGCAGTGTGCTTAAGCTAATAACACACAAATTATTGTATCTTTTTGTCTATTGAGTGCAAAGTTCAAACATTCAGAGTAGAAAAGTATGTGAACCCCTAGGCTAATGACTTCTCCAAAAGCTAATTGGCGTCAGGAGTCGGCTAACCTGGATTCCAATCAATGACACGAGATAGATGTTGGTTAGGGCTGCCTTGCCCCATTAAAAAACACTCACAATTTGAGTTTGCCATTCACAAGAAGCATTGCCTGATGTGAACCATGCCTCGAACAAAATAGATCTCAGAAGACCTAAGATTAAGAATTGTTGACATGCATAAAGCTGGAAAGGGTTAAACGTATCTCTAAAAGTCAGTCCATGGTAAGATAAATTGTGTATAAATGGAGTAGTTTCAGCACTGTTGCTACTCTCCCTAGCAGTGGCCGTCCTGCAAAGATGACTGCAAGAGCACCCCGCAGAGTGCTCAGGGAGGTTAAAAGAATCCTAGAGTGTCAGCTAAATACTTACAGAAATCTCTGGAAGATGTTAACATCTCTGTTGATGAGTCTACAATACGTAAAACACTAAACAAGAATGGTACTCATGAGAGAACACCATGGAAGAAGCCACTGGTGTCATTTTGCAGGAGAATGTAAGGCTCTCTAAGAGTTTGAAGGTCAACGGAAGTTGGCTGATGCAACAGGACAACTACCCAAAACACAGAAGTAAATCAAAAACGGAATGGCTTCAACAGAAGAAAATGTGCCTTCTGGAGTGGCCAAATCAGAGTCCTGACCTCAACCTGACTTGAGATGCTGTGGCATGACCTTGAGTGGTTCACACCAGACATCCCAAGAATATTGCTGAACTGGAACAGTTTTGTAAAGCGGAATGGTCCAAAATTCCTCCTGACCGTTGAGCTGGTCTGATCCTCCAACTACAGAAAATGTTTGCTTGATGTTATTGCTGCCAAAAGATGGTCAACTAGTTATTAAAGCCAAGGGTTCACATACTTTTTGCACCGTGAATGTTTACACAGTGTGTTCAATAAAGACATGCGCACGTATAGTTAGTTGTTTGTTATTAGTTTAAGCAGACTGTTTTTGTCTTGTTGTGACTTGGAAGAATATTGTTATGACCAATTCATGCAGAAATCCAGGTAATTCAAAGGGTTCACATACTTTTTCTTGCTACTGTATATGATGTGTCAATTCTATATCCTGTCATGTGAATCTTGTAAAAACACAGGGTGACATTCAGGGGGTGGAATGTTTATGCATGCCCAGGATTTAGGCCTACTTGTTATGTAATGTAAACAGTGAGTGTCTGCCTATAGCCTAGAGTCTAGATCATGTTAACATTGTATTTCAAAAGGCTGTAGGGTAAAACAATGAAGACAGATGGTGTTGGTTTTGCCAGTGAGACCAACCACTGTTGACAAACAGATAATGATTAGCATATATTCTGTGAGCATTTAATTTCTTCTCAATCAAAACTTTGATCACGTAGCTAGTTAGGCCTAGATTTCCAGCGTGCATGAGTTTCCACCATCACATGGTTGCTGAGGATATGAATGAGCACTCGGGACAGAAGCTGCAAAAATAACTTGCCTCTTAAGCTTGAATTAAATTAGAGATTCAGCCCTGCCGTCTTCTGTCTTCACATCCCTGATTATTTTCTCTCTCTCCCGTTCAGATTAATTAAACTTGGACAGGCCCCGGTGCCCCTGGGCTCTTGGATGCAGATTGACTTGCACCTTCAAAGTTTGAAATAGTATAGGCTTAACTAGTATAGCAGTTCATTCTGAGGCTTCATGTTGTCGGCCTTGAGCAGACTCTTTCTGAAGTTCCTGCCGGTCTTCTTGGGCTGCTGCTTCTGTACCATCTTAATTAACTTAAGGATCCAGCAGGGGAAAGGTTGTGATTGGATCTACAATGATGTCTAATTAGCTATTACCATATAAACATGCAGAACAGAGAACATGTATTCTATTCTACAAGGTCGGGTGCTATTTTGGACAATAGGGCTGTTGGCCTGCTCTTGTCTTTCATCTGGATGGAATAATACCATGCCATGTATTACGAAATTTGGTGTCAATATCCAGGCTGGTCTCATAGACTAGACGTAATACAGTAAATGAAAAAATCTGGGACACTCAAATTAATGTTACATTTGGTATGGTTACATGAGACAGAAGGTTAATTAAGGCAAAAACGTGAACGTCGAGCAACCCAAAGGTTGCTTGTTAGAATCTCATTACAGACAACTTTAGCATTTTGGCTAGTAAGAAACTTTTATACTACTTTTTAGGTACTTTGCAACTACTTAGCATGTTAGCTAACCCTAACATTAACCCCTAATGCCTAGCTAATGTTAGCCACCTAGCTAATGTTAGCCGCAACAAATTGGAATTTGTAACCTGTATGTATTGCAAATTTAACATATTGTATGATTTGCAATTTGTACGATATCATAGAAATAGTAATCTATCATAAGAAATGGATGATGGACATCCACAAATTTAATACATACCAAACATAACACATCATACTAATTTGAGTGTCCCATATTTTCATTTACTATGTTACGTCTACCCCTGAGTCTAGATTGCAGCATTTCATTGTGTTCTTAGGAAATAGTAATAGAAAATGTCAGTGTCCTCTGATTTTTCCCTCTGGCCAGTTTCAAATTGAGTTGACATCCATGTGGCAGAACAATGACATGATGCCAATATGATTGGTCTCACATAGGGCTGTCCCGACCTAAAGAAAATTGAGGTTGACCGGAAATGATATATATATATATATATATATATATATATGTGAGACACACCCTATGTGTTTTAATGAAATCAACTACAGTGGGGCAAAAAAGTATTTATTCAGCCACAAATTGTGCAAGTTCTCCCACTTAAAAAGATGAGGCCTGTAATTTATCATAGGTACACTTCAACTATGACAGACAAAATGAGAAAAAAAATCCAGAAAATCACATTGTAGGATTTTTAATGAATTTATTTGCAAATAATGGTGGAAAATAAGTCAGTCGCTGGACTCTCAAAGATGATGGCATCTCAAACACTTGGTCAACATTTTGGCAAAAATATACCCAGCTGTAATTTGAGTAATGGAGACGATTCAAAACCTTAAACTGAATAAGCCCATGCCTTATGCAAAATGATGTGTGGATTAGAGGTCGACCGATTATGATTTTTCAACGCTGATACTGATACCGATTTATTGGAGGACAAAAATAGCCAATACCGAATAATCTGCCTTTTTTTTATTTTTTTATAATAATTTAAATGTTTTTATCTGCTAAATGACTTAAATGTAATGTAAATGTATGTACAGTGGGGAGAACAACTATTTGATAACCTGCAAAATCGACAGTGTTTCCTACTTACAAAGCATGTAGAGGTCTGTATTTAAAAAAAATCATAGGTACACTTCAACTGTGAGAGATGGAATCTAAAACAAAAATACAGAAAATCACATGATTTTAAGTAATTAATTTGCATTTTATTGCATGACATAAGTATTTGATACATCAGAAAAGCATAACTTAATATTTGGTACAGAAACATTTGTTTGCAATTACAGAGATCATACGTTTCCTGTAGTTCTTGACCAGGTTTGCACACACTGCAGCAGGGATTTTGGCCCACTCCTCCATACAGACCTTCTCCAGATCCTTCAGATTTCGGGGCTGTCGCTGGGCAATACGGACTTTCAGCTCCCTCCAAAGATTTTCTATTGGGTTCAGGTCTGGAGACTGGCTAGGCCACTCCAGGACCTTGAGATGCTTCTTACGGAGCCACTCCTTAGTTGCCCTGGCTGTGTGTTTCGGGTCGTCGTCATGCTGGAAGACCCAGCCACGACCCATCTTCAATGCTCTTACTGAGGGAAGGAGGTTGTTGGCCAAGATCTCGCAATACATGATGTTTCCACCTCCACGCTTCACGGTTGGGATGGTGTTCTTGGGGTTGTACTCATCCTTCTTCCTTCAAACACAGCGAGTGGAGTTTAGACCAAAAAGCTCTATTTGTCTCATCAGACCACATGACATTCTCCCATTCCTCCTCTGGATCATCCAGATGGTCATTGGCAAACTTCAGACGGGCCTGGACATGCGCTGGCTTGAGCAGGGGGACCTTGCGTGTGCTGCAGGATTTTAATTCATGACGGCGTAGTGTGTTACTAATGGTTTTCTTTGAGACTGTGGTCCCTGCCGTGTTGTTCTGGGCTGATCCCTCACCTTCCTCATGATCATTGATGCCCCACGAGGTGAGATCTTGCATGGAGCCCCAGACCGAGGGTGATTGACCGTCACCTCAAACTTCTTCCATTTTCTAATAATTGCGCCAACAGTTGTTGCCTTCTCACCAAGCTGCTTGCCTGTTGTCCTGCAGCCCATCCCAGCCTTGTGCAGGTCTAAAATTGTATCCCTGATGTCCTTACACAGCTCTCTGGTCTTGGTCATTTTGGAGAGGTTGGAGTCTGTTTGAGTGTGTGGACAGGTGTCTTTTATACAGGTAACGAGTTGAAACAGGTGCAGTTAATACAGGTAATGAGTGGAGAACAGGAGGGCCATTCCGATTAATCGGTTGACCTTTAGTGTGGATACGCTCAATACATTTCTTGCCATATATCATCGAGTAGCTCTCCACCTATGTCTTTCTTGTATTTGCAAAGGAAGGCGGTTTTACTGTTCTGTATTATCTCGTATAATCTGGAGATTGTGCCCTTCAGATAAGGATAATAATAATAATAATAATATAACCGTTTTGATAATATGATCTATGCACCTCTCGACTGGACACATCGTAGGCTCCAGTGGAAAGGAAGGGAAACCATTTTTGGCAAAGCTGTGAGTTTGCAGGTATCTTTAAAAAAAAAGTGGGTATTGGAAATATTATGGTCAACTCTCCGTATCAAATGAGTTATCAATGAATAGGTCACAAAACCACCAGACCGTTCCGATGCCAGAACTGGAATGCCGTGTCAATCTGTGACACTGAGAAGAGATGATTGGATGTTAATGGAGAGAAGCCGCTTGCTTGTTAAAGGCTAAAGTGACTTTGGAATAGGGAGTTCTTAACAATGGGGTTCAAAACATGGGTGCCAAGGTTCATGGGCATTGGGGAGCACAGGAGCGAGACTGGAGAAGTTGGAAGGCTTGACTAACTCCGTGATGGGCCATCCTTGTTTTAAAATGTAGAAACCCAATAAACACATTTAGATATATTGAGCCTAGATATACCTTTCTCATTCGTGGATTTATATTCCAAATGAAGTTGGAAATGTAGCTGTCCAGATGTTTGAACATTGACTTTGGCAGAAAAGAATGAGTGGTGGACTGGAGGGGGAAAAAAGGATTACTGTTTAGCATTGGGATTGCTCCTCCTCCATGGATCAGAGAAATTGTAGGATTCTAGAAACGAGTTGATTACTGTGCCTGATTTTTAAATTACATTGTTGGGCTTCGGTCTGGATCTGTCTAGACTTTGATGCAATACACAATTGAAATCTCCGCCCAATATCAAATGATCAGAGTTAAGGTCAGGAAGTGTCGTGATGTCAGAGAAATTGAGCTTCATCCCAATTAGGACCATAGAGGTTAGCCAGAATAACCTGTCTGCTAAATAATTTCCCATCACTAATAGATCTTCCATTAGTATCTGAAATTACTTTGGAGGAGACGAACAGGGTGCTGGATGGCTGTTCCTCTGGCCTTAGCACCAAAGTAGGAGTGAAATAGTTGGTCTACCCATCCTCTGTTAAGTTTATCATGGTTGCTGGACTGGAGATGGGTCTCTTGGGAGAAAAACAATGTCCGGACATAAGATGAGCATACACTCGGCTACACTTGACCACCTGGTTAATTCCTTTCGCATCCCAGCTGATAAAGCATGTGGAGCCTAGAGTATGTGAATTAGGCATAGTCATAGTAATCAGAAATGTGTTAGTACGATCACATGGCCAGTGTGCTGAAGGGTCTGAGTAATAAAATATAAATAAAAAAATAAAAAAATAAATACCCAGAAAACCTTGGACCCCTATGCTTGCCTTCCCCCAGTTGGATGACTGAATCTACCTCTCCTAGACAAGAGCAAAATGCTACCACATTAAACTGAACCCCAGTAGAACTCTATCCAGGGCCAACATAATCAAGTTTACACCTAGGGAAGGGATTCTGGAGGGAACCACTTCAGTTATGTAAGGTATCTCATGCAATATGCATATTTGAAAGATAGTAAAACAATGAGGTATAGGTATATGTTGAATAATTGTCTTTTTTTAGGAGCAGGGTGGAGGCACATTTCTAATCAAGATATGAATTCACTAGTTGGTCCTTGGTCGCATTAGGGCGGCTAGTGCAGGGTCATAGGATGAGCCCACAATGGCTAGCTGGTATGTCGCCAATGATAGACCTAGATTTTCCTGTAGCAGTTTAGCTATGGACAGGGTAAGCCGCATTCCGCCTATGGTCTCGAGTCCCTCTCGCACCGAAAATTGCGACCGTTCCCCCGGCGCTGTCTGTTCTCAAAGTCCTCAACCTTGGAAGTGAATTTGACGACATCGGATGATAGCTGGGTGACTTGCTCTTCCAGTGTCACCACTTTGTCGGAGTAAATATTTGCGCCAACTTCCAGGCTATTCAGACGAGTGTCATGTCTCGCCAAGTCTTTAACAGAGTTTCTTTATGTTGACCTCGGTGGCGAGAATAGCTATTTGTGCCGATTAGGTCAGTGGATAGTGACTCCACCTTAGCCAGCACAATCTGTTCAGATTTAATGATAGCCGCCATTACCATGGCTAGGTCGGGGGGTCAGAGTCCGAGAGTCCGGTCAGAGTTATTTCTTTCATCACACTCCAATACCTTGACTTTGTTGTCCTTAAGCCATTTTTCCACAACTTTAGAAGTATGCTTGGGGTCATTGTCCATCCGGAAGACCCATTTGCGACCAAGCTTTAACCTGACTGATGTCTTGATGTTGCTTCAATATATCCACATAATGTTCATTCCGAATGATGCCATCTATTTTGTGAAGCGCACCAGTCCAACCTGCAGCAAAGCACCCTCAAAACATGATGCTGCCACCCCCGTGCCTCACGGTTGGGATGGTATTCTTTGGGTTGCAAGCCTCCCCCTTTTCTTCTAAACATAACAATGGTCATTATGGCAAAATGGTTATATTTTTGTTTCATCAGACTAGAGGACATTTCTCCAAAAAGTACAATCTTTGTCACCATGTGCAGTTGCAAATGGTAGTCTGACTTTTTTTATGGGGGTTTGGAGCAGTGGCTTCTTCCTTGCTGAGTGGCTTTTCAGGTTATGTGGACATAGGACTTGTTTTACTGTGGCTATACTTTTGTACCTGTTTCCTCCAGCATCTTCACAAGGTCCTTTGCCCAAACGCGTCTCCTTCCTGAGCGGTATGACAGCTGCGTGGTCCCATGGTGTTTATACTTGCGTACTATTGTTTGTACAGATGAACGTGGTACCTTCAGGCGTTTGGAAATTGCTCCCAAGGATGAAACAGACTTGTTGAGGTCTACAATTGAATTACTTTTGATTTTCCCATGATGTCAAGCAAAGGGGCACTGAGTTTGAAGGTAGGCATTGAAATACATCCACCGGTACACCTCCAATTGATTCAAATGATGTCAATTAGCCTATCAGAAGCTTCTAAAGCATGACACCATTTTCTGGAATGGCATACCCTTCCCCAGATCTGTGCCTCGACGCAATCTTATCTCAGAGCTCTATGGACAATTCCTTCAACCTCGTGGCTTGGTTTTTGCTCTGACATACACTGTCAACTATGGGACCTTTTTATATAGACAGGTGTGTGCCTTTCCAAATCATGTCCAATTAATTTACCACAGGTGGACTCTAATCAAGTTGTAGAAAAATCAAGGATGATCAACGGAAACAGGATGCACCTGATCTCAATTTCCAGTCTCATAGCAAAGTGCCAGAATACTTACATAAATATGGTATTTCTGTCTTTATTTTTAATAAATTTGCAACAATTTTCTAAAATCTGTTTTCACTTTATTATGGTGTGTGTGTGTGTGTGTGTAAATTCAGGGTTTTTGTTTATTTTATACATTCTAGAATAAGGCTGTAATGTATCAAAGTGGAAAAAGTCAAGGGGTTTGAATACTTTCAGACGGCACTATGGGGAATTGATATACACTAACAATCAAACAAACAACTCACACAATGAAGCTATGAAATATTGACTGCAAAAATTGGTGGGAGAGAGCACATTCTGGAGAGAGAAGTGAATTGTGCATGGTTAATCTGACTTTTATGGTGATTTGGTCTCAGCGGAAGTCAAGGCGTTCATACTTCTTGTGGAGCAGTGCAGAGTTGTCAAGGAAGTGAGTTTGTGTTTATACAGGATGTACCGCTCCCACCTACCGTCAACCAATCATGTCAATGCAGACCTATACATAGCTCTCTGCATCGTTACAAAATTTGGGAGGCACAAGGCGATACGGTACGGAGCTCAATTGCCTCAGCATGCCACTCTAGAGGCTCCACAATTGCGTCAAACCCTCCAAATGGAGCCTCCGACCTCATTTTCAGATCAAGCATAGATTGGCTTTTAGTTCTAGGCCTCCACAATGGATTAGTGTGTGTGTGCATACATACAGTACCAGTTAAAAGTTAAGGGTTTATTTTATTTTTACTATATTTTCTACATTGTAGAATAATAGTGAAGACATCAACTATGAAATAACACATGGAATAATGTTGTAACCAAAAAAGTGTTAAACAAATCAAAATATATTTGAGATTCTTCAAATAGCCACCCTTTGCCTTGACAGCTTTGCACACTCTTGGCATTCTCTCAACCAGCTTCATGAGGTAGTCACCTGGAATGCATTTCAATTAACAGGTGTGCCTTAAAGTTCATTTGTGAAATTTCCTTCCTTGATGCATTTGAGCCAATCAGTTTTGTGATAACTTACCTGGTAAAATAACGGATAAATAACTTGACTGAGAACACGTTCTCATTTACAGCAACGACCTAGGGAATAGTTACAGGGGAAAGGAGGGGGATGAATGAGCCAATTGTAAACTGGGGATTATTAGGTGACTGTGATGGTTTGAGGGACAGATTGGGAATTTAGCCAGGACACAGGGGTTAACACTTCTACTCTTACGATAAGTGCCATGGGATCTTTAATGACCTCTGAGTCAGGACACCGTTTAACCTGTTAGGCCGCCCCATCCCGGATCCGGGATTGTGACTACAGCCTCAAGCTCATTACCATAACGCAACATTAGCGATTTCTGAAAATTGCAAAATAAATGAAATAAATATGCCTGTCCTCAAGCTTATCCTTTTCTTAACAATCCTGTCGTCTCAGATTTTCAAAATATGCTTTAGAACCAGAGAAAATCAATAATTTGTGTAAGAGTGGTGATAGCTAGCGTAGCATTTAGCACGCAACATTCACAAAAACCAGCAAAGGGATCAAATAAAATAATTTACCTTTGAAGAACTTCAGATGTTTCAATGAGGAGACTCTCAGTTACATAGCAGATGTCCAGTTTTTCCTGAAAGATGCTTGTGTAGGACACAACGTTCCGTTTTGTTACTATGCATTTGGCTACCGAAACTAACCGAAAATTCAGTCACCTAAACGTCGAACTTTTTTCCGAATTAACTCCATAATATCGACTGAAACATGGAAAACGTTGTTTGAATCAATCCTCAAGGTGTTTGGTCATATATCTCTTCATTGAAATGCCAGTCCTAGACGCGTGCATTCTTCTCTGATTCGGATGGAAAAATACTGGGACCTGACTTTTGCGCACCAATTTCCACGCAGACACCATGCGGGACACTTGGTAATTGTAGGCTCTTATGGCCAATCTTCCAATGATATGCCTACAAATACGTCACAATGCTGCAGACACCTGGGGGAAACGATAGGAAGTGTCCGTTGATTCCTGTGGCATTCACAGCCATATAAGGAGATCATGGAAAACGTGCCTTCAGAAATCCTGTTGATTTCCTGGTCACTCAAACATCTTGGTTTTGCCTGTAGATTTTGTTCTATGGCACTCACAGTGAAAATCTTTGCAGTTCTGGAAACGTCAGAGTGTCTTCTTTCCAAAACTATCAATTCCAAGCATAGTCGAGCATCTTTTCGTGACAAAATATCGCGCTAAAAACGGGCACGTCTTTTTATCCAAAAATGAAATACTGCCCCTAGAGTTCTAACAGGTTAACGTCCCATCTGAAAGACTGCACCCTACACAGGGCATTGGGATATTTTTTTAGACCAGAGGAAAGAGTGTCTCTTACTGGCCCTCCAACACCACTTCCAGCAACATCTGGTCTCCCATCCAGGGACTGACCAGGACCAACCCTGCTTAGCTTCAGAAGCAAGCCAGCAGTGGTATGCTGCTGGCATAAAGGTAGGTAGGGTGGGTATACAGAAGATAGCCCTATTTGGTAAAAGACTAAGTCCATATTGTGGCAAGAACAGCTCAAATAAGCAAAGAGAAAAGACAGTCTGTTACTTTAAGACATGAAGGTCAGTCAATATGCAACATTTCAAGAACAAGAAGTTTCCTGAAGTACAGTCCCAAAAACCAAATGCTAGGATGAAACTGGCTCTCATGAGGACCGCCACAGGAAAGGAAGACTCAGGATAAGTTCATTAGAGTTAACTGCACCTCAGATTGCAGCTCAAATAAATGCTTCAGATTTCAAGTAACAGACATCTCTGCATCAACTGTTCAGAGGAGACTGCGTGAATCAGATCTTCATGGTTTCAAAGAAACCACTACTAAAGGACACCAATGAGAAGAGACTTGCTTGGGCTAAGAAACACAAGCAATGGACATTAGACTGGTGGAAATCTGTCCTATTCGTCTGAAATTTGAGCTATTGTCTTTGAGACGCAGAGTCGGCGAACAGATGATCTCTGCATGTGTGGTTCACCCTGTGAAGCATGGAGGAGGAGATGTTCGTGTGGGGGTGCTTTGCTGGTGACACCGTCTATGATTTATTTAGAATTCAAGGCCCCCCCCAACTTTATTTAACCAGGTAGGCTAGTTGAGAACAAGTTCTCATTTTTAACTGCGACCTGGCAAAGATAAAGCAAAGCAGTGTGACACAGACAACAACAGAGTTACACATGGAGTAAACAATAAACAAGCCGATAACACAAACAAGTCAATGACGGTAGAAAAAAGAGTCTATATACAATGTGTGCAAAAGGCATGAGGTAGGCAATAAATAGGCCATAGGAGCGAATGATTACAATTTAGCAGATTAACACTGGAGTGATAAATGAGCAGATGATGATGTGCAAGTAGAGATACTGGTGTGCAAAAGAGCAGAAAAGTAAATGAAATAAAAACAGTATGGGGATGAGTTAGGTAGATTTACTGATGGACTATGTACAACTGCAGCGATCGGTTAGCTGCTCATATAGTTCATGTTTAAAGTTTGGGGAAACAAGTCTCCAACTTCAGTGATTTTTGTCATTTGTTCCAGTCACTTGCAGCAGAGAACTGGAAGATAAGGCAGCCAAATGAGGTGTTGGCTTTGGGGATGATTAGTGAGATGTATACCTGCTGGAACGTGTTATTGTGAACTGAGATAAGGCGGAGCTTTACCTAGCATAGACTTATAGATGACCTGAAGCTAGTGGGTCTGGCGACGAATATGTAGCGAGGGCCAGCCGACTAGAGCATACAGGTCGCAGTGGTGGGTGGTATAAGGTGATTTGGTAACTAAACTGATGGCACTGTGATAGACTGCATCCAGTTTGCTGAGTAGAGTATTGGAAGCTATTTTGTAGATGACATCATTACATTTACATTTAAGTCATTTAGCAGACTCTCTTATCCAGAGCGACTTACAAATTGGTGCATTCACCTTATGACATCCAGTGGAACAGCCACTTTACAATAGTGCATCTAAATCTTTTAAGGGGGGGTGAGAAGGATTACTTTATCCTATCCTAGGTATTCCTTAAAGAGGTGGGGTTTCAGGTGTCTCCGGAAGGTGGTGATTGACTCCGCTGTCCTGGCGTCGTGAGGGAGTTTGTTCCACCAGAGCAGCGAACAGTTTTGACTGAGCTGAGCGGGAACTGTACTTCCTCAGTGGTAGGCAGGCGAGCAGGCCAGAGGTGGATGAACGCAGTGCCCTTGTTTGGGTGTAGGGCCTGATCAGAGCCTGGAGGTACTGAGGTGCCGTTCCCCTCACAGCTCCGTAGGCAAGCACCATGGTCTTGTAGCGGATGCAAGCTTCAACTGGAAGCCAGTGGAGAGAGCGGAGGAGTGGGGTGACGTGAGAGAACTTGGGAAGGTTGAACACCAGACGGGCTGTGGCATTCTGGATGAGTTGTAGGGGTTTAATGGCACAGGCAGGGAGCCCAGCCAACAGCGAGTTGCAGTAATCCAGACGGGAGATGACAAGTGCCTGGATTAGGACCTGCGCCGCTTCCTGTGTGAGGCAGGGTCGTACTCTGCGGATGTTGTAGAGCATGAACCTACAGGAACGGGCCACCGCCTTGATGTTATGTATCATGTAGGATAGTCAGTTTTACTTGGGTAAGTTTGGCGGTGTGAGTGTAGGAGGCTTTGTTGTGAAATAGAAAGCCAAATCTAGATTTGATTTTGGATTGGAGATGTTTAATATGAGTCTGGAAGGAGAGTTTAAAGTCTAGACAGACACCTAGGTATTTATAGTTGTCCACATATTCTAGGTCGGAACCATCCAGGGTGGTGATGCTAGTCAGGCGGGTGTGGGCAGCAAACGGTTGAAAAGCATGCATTTGGTTTTACTAGCGTTTAAGAGCAGTTGGAGGCCACGGAAGGAGTGTTGTATGGCATTGAAGCTCATTTGGAGGTTAGTTAGCACAGTGTCCAAGGAAGGGCCATAAGTATACAGAATGGTGTCGTCTGCGTAGAGGTGGATCAGGGAATCGCCCGCAGCAAGAGCGACATCATTGATATATACAGAGAAAAGAGTCGGCCCGAGAATTGAACCCTGTGGTACCCCCATAGACTGCCAGAGGTCCGGACAACATGCCCTCCGATTTGACACACTGAACTCTGTCTGCAAAGTAGTTGGTTAACCAGGCGAGGCAGTCATTAGAAAAACCAAGGCTATTGAGTCTGCCGATAAGAATACGGTGATTGACCGAGTCGAAAGCCTTGGCCAGGTCGATAAAGACGGCTGCTCAGTACTGTATTTTATCGATGGTGGTTATGACATCGTTTAGTACCTTGAGCGTGGCTGAGGTGCACCCGTGACCGGCTCGGAAACCGGATTGCACAGCGGAGAAGGTACGGTGGGATTCAAAATGGTCAGGCATTGAGGCTGATTGAAAACAATGGAGGTGTATTTGGAGGGCAAGTTGGTCAGGATAATATCTGAGGGTGCCCATTTTACGGATTTAGGGTTGTGCCTGGTGGGTTCCTTGATGATTTGTGTGGGATTGAGGGCATCTAGCTTAGATTGTAGGACTGCCGGGGTGTTAAGCATATCCCAGTTTAGGTCACCTAACAGAACAAACTCTGAAGCTAGATTGGGTGTGATCAATTCACAAATGGTGTCCAGGGCACAGCTGGGACTGGAGGGGGGTCGATAGCAGGCGGCAACAGTGAGAGACTTATTTCTGGAGAGGTTAATTTTTGTAATTAGAAGTTCAAACTGTTTGGGTATAGACCTGGAAAGCCTGCAAAATTCTATCTCTGCAGTAGATTGCAACTCCTCCCCCTTTGGCAGTTCTATCTTCACGGAAAATGTTGTAGTTGGGTATGGAAACTTCAATTGTTGGTGGCCTTCCTAAGTCAGGATTCAGACACACCAAGGACATCAGGGTTGGCGGAGTGTGCTAAAGCAGTGAGTAAAACAAACTTTGGGAGGAGGCTTCTTATGTTGACATGCATGAAACCAAGGCTTTTTCGATCACAGAAGTCAACAAATGAGGGTGCCTGGGGACACGCGGGGCCTGGGTTTACCCCCACATCACCCTAGGAACAGAGGAGGAGTAGAATGAGGGTACGGCTAAAGGCTATCAAAACTCATCGCCTAGAGCGTTTGGGACAAAGAATTAAAGGAGCAGATTTCTGGGCGTGGTAGAATAGATTCAGGGCATAATGTGCAGACAAGGGTATGGTGGGGTGTGGGTACAGCGGAGGTAAGCCCAGGCACTGAGTGATGATAAGAGTTGTATCTCTGGATAAGCTGGTTATAATGGGTGAGGTCACCGCATGTGTGGGAGGTGGGACAAAGGAGGTATCAGAGGTATAATGAGTGGAACTAGGGGCTCCATTGTAAACTAAAACAATGATAACTAAACTAAACAACAGTATACAAGGCATTTTGACATGAGAGAGACGTACAGCGAGGCATAAATTAATCACAGGTGTTGTCTTAGCTAGCTCTCCAAATCAACAACGGGTGAGACAACAGCTAGTCAGCTAAAAAACAACAGGTAAAATGGTGAATGGACAGAGAGGCTCGGTTAACTACACACAGGGCCTGAGTTCGCGGCTGGGGCTGACAGATAAAAAAAAATAAACAGAATAATGGACAATCTAGCAGGCATCAGCTATGTAGCCAAGTGATCATAGGGTCCAGGGGGCAGCAATAAATGGAACAGGGAAGTTGCCGAGTAGTCGCTAGCAAGCAGGCGACACAGCGTTTAAAGTTAGTAGCCCGGGGCTAGTAGAAGCGCCCGCTCCGACGGAGGCCGGTTGAAGGCACAGTGGATGGAGTATTCGTTGGCAGACCAGTCGTGGTGGTGCAGCGGGGTGCCGTGTTGACTAAGAATCCAAGCCAGATGCCGAAAGAGGTATTGTAGTTGTAGTAATTTAGTTTTCTAGCCGGGAGATGCACCTGACTCACGGCTAACTGGTGCTAGCTTCGGGGCAGAGGCGTTAGCAACTCGGTAGCAGCGGTGATCTGGTGCCAAGGTCCAGACCTTACGGCAAGGATCTGGTGGAGTAGTGTGTTCTAGCCGTGTTTGGGTGGAGTCCGGGTTAACAACTCAGTAGGCCGGGAGGTGGGCCTCAGGGATAGCTTCGGTACTGGGTAACTTGGTGGGTGCTAGCTAGGTTGTGAAGATCAGGAGTCATGGTCCAGGGATTACGGCAGGGATCCGGCGTTGTAGTGGAGAGACGGTCCGTTACTGGTAGGCTGGCGAGTATTATCCAGGCCAAAAAAGTTAAAGAATATATATATATGTATATATATGTATGTATGTATATATATATATGTATGTATGTATATATATATATATATATGGGCTGGTATCTGTGCAGAAGGTAAAGGCCGCTAGCAGTGGCTAACAATGACTAAACAGCTTGTAGCTAATTAGCTGGTTAGCTTCTAATGGCTAGGTGGTTCTTGCTATAAGGTCTAAAAATTAAAAAAAAAAAATAGTGGTTCCGTATCACATTGGGTGAGGCAGGTTACCCTAAGGTATAATTGAACTAAAATGGAGAAGAGATTGCAAATGGAAATGTATACAAAAAAGACGAAAAATACAAAAGTACACGAGAGGACGAACAAAACGCGTCTGCACTGAGTATGCATGGTTACCACAGCATTCCGCAGCGATACGCCACCCAATCTGGTTTGCGCGTAGTAGGACTATAATTTGTTTTTCAAAAGGACAATGACACAACACACCTCCAGGCTGTGTAAGGGCTATTTGAGCAAGAAGGAGAGTGATAGAGTGCTGCATAAGATGATCTGGCCTCCAATCACCCGACATCAACCCAATTGAGATGGTTTGGGATGAGTTGTGTTTTAGCCGAGCAGTAAAACAATGTCGTTCAACCAACAGCCTAACGACCAAACAATCGACCAGTCGACTGATTGGGGTCAGCCCTAAACTCTCACAATGATCCAGAGAATCATTATAACCGGAAACTAAAAATGTCTAGGACCCAGGTCAATGAGAAGGGATCATTATTCTCAAATTGTTGCCTGACCAAAGTCTGCTGTTGATAATCACTAGAAGGTTATGGTGAGACAGAACTTCTCAGCATTACTAGAATGCCAGAGATTGTCATAGAACCCATCTCTGGATTAATAATTAACCTTTGTTGTGCTACAATGGATCAGATTATTCACAGAAAAATGCTTTGCAACATGGTGTTTTACCTTGGAGGTTGTTAAAACTGAAACAGAATTAGGCCAGGTAGGCTGTTGTCCTGTGCTTGTTTGGCTCAGGCCTAACCATAATTTATATATATATATTTGGATGGTTAATCCTACTTTGAATGGGTGAATTATATCTACTGTGTCTAAAGTAGAGTAGAACTAGGGCCTAATGTATTTCTGTGTCAACGCATAGAACCACCATTGGTTATTTTGGGCTTGACAGATGGATAAACACAAGACTGACAGTGAGGGTTGAGCTTTATGTCCCTGGTTTGGTACAGATACTCTGTAAATAGAGGTGGTGTCTGTCTCGGTCTCTGATGTAAGTTCCAATTGTGTTCCGGCATTATTCACTGTCCTCGGACCTTGTTAGGAAGGACCTCGGGGCCACTGAGACAAAGTGAGGTAATCAATGATGGTAATTGATCCCTGTGTTGTGGTGAGTAAACTACACTCATGGGTCAAGGAGTTTATCATTACTTGTGGCTGTTCTGTGATTAGTTTCTCATCGGATAATGCCTACGCTACTAGGAGACTGGCTGAAGGACAATGCCTTTGTTTGGTAGGTAGTCTACTATTCTTTGAATGTATGGCTGTAGACGGTGAGGTTTTAATTTGTTTGTAGCTGTGCATGGCTTGCAATGGCATCAGTAACAAAATCTGAATTCCTTCCTTCCATTGTCTGAAACTGGCCTGCCCTTTTCATGTGTTAGCGTACTGTATAATTGAACCAAACAAGCTCGATTTTATGTTTAACTTCAACTTTCCTAACCACCAGATGGAAGTGGTTTGAGATGGAGATTCATGCATTCAGCAAATTTAATTTCATGTTCAAAGGACACACTGCTGTGGTGTCAAGATTGTTGTGACAACATGAGCGCTGATAAACTTGCTTGCCGGTTTTAGATCATCAAAGGTCACGCACTGCACTTTTCAGGCTCTCACAATGTCTCCAATCTTTGAGTTTTGATCTTGGCTAGCTGCTTTTGTTGGTAAAGAAGCACAGGTTAGTTCAAATAGTATGGGGGAATTGACTGAGCAAATTAAACACAAACCCTGTGTCTGTTGGCAGTTTACCCTATGAATCGCACTACCAGGAGCTGTCCTGTTGGCCCGCAAAACAAATGTACTTGTAAAGTGGATGGAAATCAGTTTACCTTGTAGCAGTTGTTTAATTTCCGTCTGTGCCACAGTAGTGCCTTCAGCACCACGGTTTGTTGAAGGAATGTAGAGAAATTTGAATTCAGCCATTTGGGTTGCAGTAATGTCATGACTCATTTATGGCCTGAAACCCCAGTTGTCATAACTGAGACAAGTGTGGACCGAAGTCAAACGTTCAGTTGCTCACTCCCACATAAATGCCTGTGTGAAGTGCATGGGCAGTTATCCATACTGTCTGAAAAGTATGTAATAGTCCTCCGCCGTTCAACTGGAAAGGTCACTGCAGAGACAGGCGAATAAGCTGGCAAAGTTCCCCACTTTTTTTTTTATCTCTCAGCATACTTCAATCCCAAAGTTAGTGCTGTACTTTTATCAGAGAGACTGTGCAGATAACGTTGTAGACCTCGTGAAGTGACCAAATTATTTTTATGGCTGCTGAATTTTTCCTCTTCAATGTCTTATTGAACATTGTCAAGAATTTTCTTCTAGTAATTAGCTTATCTGTCCTGTTAATTGGTTTAGAACGTCTACTTCTGTGTCATACACTTAAAGGGATGTTCCTTATATTCAAATTCTTTAAAGCTAGTGTTTTGGTGCCCCGGTACCACTGCCGAAGGACCAAGTGAGTAAATGTCACCTGTTAGGTGGCTGGAGGCGAATGCTTTGAATGTACATACTGGTAAGCTAGGTCTATTTCCATTGAACGTGAGAGAAGGGTTGAACACCTAAAGCCTACGTGTCATATTGCTGCTTTGTTTCTGGGTCTTCTGATTGTAGGCCTATTTCATCCTTACAATGTGCAATAAGCAACTGCTTTGTAAGCATAGGTGAGTACGTAGACATGTGAAATTCAATACAGATGAGAGTAGTATGTATACTTGTGCTCAATGCAAGATACTTTTTGTTAGCTTCGTCTCATTTCTGTAACAGAGAACCCCTTTTGTAAACAATTCCACAGGGAATAAAACATCTGAAGACTGATTGAAAGTGGGTGTGACTTTCCTGTGGCCAAGCACTTGGCTAGGAATACATTTTGACTGCTGTAGGAATCCTTTATCTAATTGAACTAAAGGCACCACCACTACGAACTCATTTTGGCTTGAGAAAATGTTTGACTTTGTTCAGGGTATCAATGGGTTAAATCACCCTGTCCCCTATTATTTTAGAATTCCACATCAGCCGTCATTCCTAATTGATTCATTGACACTTGATTGTCACGAAATATACACTGTGTTATCATCCAGAATCTCACGGACAGATTTGAAGGTTAACGTTAAATGGGACGTAACAACTTTCGCAATAATTTCACTTCTGGGTAACAGAGTTTATCATCCAGATTAAACAGTGAGCTCAACAAAGCAGTATAGAGTTACTGCAGAGCAAACAGAATGTGCACTACACTTAACCCTGGGAAAGCACATCCTGACTTTGGGGCATAGTTAATATTAAAAGATCCCTTTCTGTGTGGTTACTGATTATGCAAGGCGTAACCAGGCAACTCGCTAACAGAGCTTAACAGCTTCCCCTACATGCCTTCACGATTCTTATGAAAGTAGAAATGCGCTGCCTGGGCTGTGAGCTGGCCAGCCAGGGATGCTTACACCAACTGAGTGTTTCCGAATGACTGTTCAGCCAAGGATGGGTGGGACTCACTGAAGGTCTGAGTTTAGTGTCACTGCCCAACGCAGCCAGGGGGAAATTCTGAGGAGTTGAGTGATTAACATTTTCTGTCTGGTTGGGGCAGTTTTTTTCTCAGAGCTTTTGTTGTTGTATTGTAGCGCCTCTGACTGGGAAAAGGAAGACCACGACAGGCACTGTTCCTAGGCCGTCATTGAAAATAAGAATTTGTTCTTAAAACCACTTAAGCTTAGGGCTTACTTTTTCGAACATTCTGTTAAAAATCGCGCAACATTTCAGCGTCCTGCTACTCATGCCAGGAATATAGTATATGCATATGATTTAGTATGTGTGGATAGAAAACACTCTGACGTTTCTAAAACTGGTTAAATCACGGCTGTGACTATAACAGAACGTGCGTTTCGTCGAAAAGCCCAAGGAAAACTGATCACCAAAAAGTGGAAAAAATATCAATGCGCCACTTGCATGTATTGTCTATGGCACAGCAAATTTGATGGGGCCGAGATTACAAGTCCTACAGCTTCCACACTATGTCGCCAGTCTTGGCAATTGCCTGGGAGTTGTTCCTTGGTCAAACGAGGAAGACAGACCCCATTCCTTCCGGTCTCCGACAAGATGTTTTGGAAGAGAGATTTCCGACCATGATTTGAAGACGTGGAGCTATTGAATACACATCGCCCCGTGATCAATTTGATAGATTATTAACGATTACTAATACCTGAAGTTGGATTACAAAAGTATTTCAAAGTGTTTTGTGAAAGTTTATCGTCAACTTTTTTAATTAAAACATGTGTTTTTTTCTGGATCACACACTTCATAGATTGATATTTTGGGTATATATGGACCGATTTAATCTGAAAAAAAAGACCCAATAGTGATGTTTATGGGACATATAGGAGTGCCAACAAAGAAGCTCGTCAAAGGTAATGAATGTTTTATATTTTATTTCTGCGTTTTGTGTAGCGCCGGCTATGCTAATTATTTTGTTTACGTCCCCTTCAGGTATTTCGGGGTGTTGCATGCTATCAGATAATAGCTTCTCATGCTTTCGCCGAAAAGCATTTTAAAAATCTGACTTGTTGGCTGGATTCACAACGAGTGTAGCTTTAATTCAGTACCCTGCATGTGTGTTTTAATGAACGTTTGAGTTTTAACGAGTGCTATTAGCATTTGGCGTGGCGCATTTGCATTTCCTGATGGCTAGATGGGACGCCTGCGTGTCGGGTGGGCTTAAGTTAACTTAACTTGACTTGCCTAGTAAAATAAAGGTAAAATAAAAAGGCAGCACAAACTCTAAATATCACAGGTACAGTGGCTTGCGAAAGTATTCACCCCCCTGGCATTTTTCCTATTTTGTTGCCTTATAACCTGAAATGTGTATTTTTTTTTTTTAGGGGTTTGTATCATTTGATTTACACATGCCAACCACTTCGAAGATGCAAAATATTTTTGATTGTGAAACAAGCAAGAAATAAGACCAAACAAAACTTGAGGGTGCATAACTATTCACCCCCCTAAAGTCAATACATTGTAGAGCTACCTTTTTGCAGCAATTACAGCTGCAAGTCTCTTGGGATGGTCTCTATAAGCTTGGCACATCTAGCCACTGGGATTTTTGTCCATTCTTCAAGACAAAACTGCTCCAGCTCCTTTTAAGCTGGATGGGTTCCGCTGGTGTACAGCAATCTAAGTCATACCACAGATTCTCAATTGGATTGAGGTCTAGGCTTTGACTAGGCCATTCCAAGACATTTAAATGTTTCCCCTTAAACCACTCGAGTGTTGCTTTAGCAGTATGCTTAGCGTCATTGGTTAGATAAAGGTGAAAAAAATCTAAGAAATTGTCCTCCTGGAAGGTGAACCTCCGTCCCAGTCTCAAATCTCTGGAAGATTGAAACAGGTTGCCTTCAAGAATTTCCCTGTATTTAGCGCCATCCATCATTCCTTCAATTCTGACCAGTTTCCCAGTCCCTGCCGATGGAAAAACACCCCCACAGCACGATGCTGCCACCATCATGCTTCACTGTGGGGATTGTGTTCTCGGGTTGATGAGAGGTGTTGGGTTTGCGCCAGACATAGCATTTTCCTTGATGGCTAAAAAGCTCAATTTGTCTCATCTGACCAGAGTACCTTCTTCCATAGGTTTGGGGAGTCTCCCACATGCCTTTCGGCGAACACCAAACGTGTTTGCTTATTTTGTTTAAGAAATTGCTTTTTTTCTGGCCACTCTTCCGTAAAGCCCAGCTCTGTGTAGTGTACGGCTTAGTGGTCCTATGGACAGATACTCCAATCTCCACTGTGGAGCTTTGCAGCTCCATCTTTGGCCTCTTTGTTTAGGTGGTTAGCCCTCACTTGGCAGGTTTGTTGTGGTGCCATATTCTTTCCATCTTTTAATAATGGATTTAATGGCGCTCCATGGGATGTTCAAAGTTTCTGATTTTTTTTATTTTTTATAACCCAACCCTGATCTGTACTTCTCCACAACTTTGTCCCTGACCTGCTTGGAGAGCTCCTTGGTCTTGGTGGTGCACCTTGCTTAGTAGTGTTGCAGACTGAGCCCTTTCAGAACAGGGTGTGTGTGTATGTGTACTGAGATCATGTGACACTTATATTGCACACAGGTGGGCTTTATTTAACTAATTCTGCAACTTCTGAAGGTAATTGGTTGCACCAGATCTTATTTAGGGGCGTCATAGTAAAGGAGGTGAATACATATGCACACACCACCTTTCCTGGTTTTTTTATTTTTGAATTTATTGAAACAAGTCATTTTTTCCACTTCACCAATTTTGACTATTTTGCATGTCCATTACATGAAATCCAAATAAAAATCCATTCAAATTACAGGTTGTAATGCAACAAAATAGGAAAAACGCCAAGGGGGATGAATTTAGATGCAAGTGGCTGTTCCACTGGATGTCATAAGGTGTATGCACCAATTTGTAAGTCGCTCTGGATAAGAGCGTCTGCTAAATGACTTAAATGTAAATGTAATACATTTGCAAGGCTGTATGTGTGTTTTATTTTTTATTATTTTTTTTACATTTATCACATACACACACACACACACACTGTTTTTGTTAATAAGGATAGGTTCCCAACTGAGATTCTGTCAACTAGTTGTCTCCATGTAAGGTCACTGGGAATGTGTGTGCCAGAGGAGGCTGGTGGGAGGAGCTATAGGAGGAAGGATCTTTGTAATGGCTGGAATGGAACGGTATCAAACACAAACATATGGAGCCCACATGTCTGACTCTGTTCCATTAATTTAATTCCAGCCATTACAATGAGCTCGTCCTCCTATAATCCTTCCCACCAGCCTCCTGGTGTGGGCAATGCACATGTTAAGTGGTTTTATTTTCCTTGCATGGTTTGAAGAGACCCGAGTAGGAAATAAACTGAAGTTTGCAGAGGCTACTACTTCAACTTTGTACTAAGGCTAGTTTGTACTTTTAGGCGTAGGCTTCCAGTAACAACTGATTCATCCTATGAAGCAATCGGTGCTCATAATATCCCACTGGGCTGACGTCAGTTCAATGTCTAGTTTTGATTTACATTTGGTTGATGTCAACTAAATTGAAATCAACAAATGTCACCATGTCATTGGATTTGAGTTAAACTGATTGGATTTACAAAAAGTATTTTTTTCACGTTGATTCAAAGTCCTCACATTTATGTTTTTGTTTGAAATGACATGGATTCACACAGTGGGATTATCATGAATTATGTTGTGAAACTGCTTGATCATGTTAACTCTTTTTTTTTTTTTAAAGATTTTCAATAGGGACAGTAACTCAGACTGATAACTCTAGCAAGTTAGTTATTCATTATCTTAGATATCCTAAATCAATCTTGCTTCACATAACTATTCAACAAGGGGTATAACTTCATTATTTTATATCCTCCTGTGTTGTATGGTCCAGTGTACTGGCCTATGAGGCCTACAGGGTTGAAGGCTTAAAATCAGTCCATTTGGGCCACCCCTTATGTTTAGAACGATAACTACTCTCCCTGCTGTAGGCCTATATGTTATTACTGATCTCAATGGTGGTGGACACAGCCAAGTCTGACCCTTTTTTTTGGCATTCAGGTTTCTTTCCCACGGCTCCTCTGTGGCTTTTCATTCACACTGATTTGAGGGCATTTTAATCGTCACGTTTGTGGCACGTACAATTTAACAGACCGCATGTCAAGGTGACAATATGCCCACAATTTATATTCTGCATTTAATGACTATCTAAATTTAGTTAAAAAAAAACAAAAAAAACATTGAGACCAACAGCTCGCAGTTGTTGATTCATGCTCTTGGCAAGCTTTAACTCATCTTGCAAACACCAGCCTCTCTAGCTCACTGTGTATTTAGACTAAGCTCTACCCCGAGTTACTCACACTTAAAACAATGTATTTCCTGTTATGGTGGTAACATTGCCTGGCATTGCATTGGGCATAAGAACAGCCCTTAGCTGTGGTATATTGGCCATATATCACACCCACTCGGGCCTTATTGCTTAAATAACGCATGGTATATCAGCACGGTAGAATTAAATGGTTATAGTTCATTCTTACATGTCCTATGTTTGAGCTGCTTTTGAAAGCAAGTTTGGTAGTGAGTGGAAACCCCAACTGGATGCTTCACATTTATACATCCTGTGAAATATCTGGCTCTAAGAATTACTAGAATGGGCTTGGAACCTCTAAACCTGTCAGTCTAACTGGTATTCTCATGGATACGTGCAATGGCGGACCTGGTATTGTGATTTAAGATTGCCACGGTTACCAGGCTTCCGAGTCTTGGACGACATGACTTGGAAATGGCTTGATAAATAAAGTAGAATAAAAGTTGTATTAAAATGGGCTGATGACTTTGAAAAGAGTTTGCAGACGAGATGGCTAGCTGATCGGGTCATTGATTTAGCAAGCTCAATGCTAAAAACATAGCTAGCTGAGCAGGTAAGATAGCCAGCATGGTTAAATAAATCATGCAATCTGTAGATCTTTACTCACCGTGACAACATTGGATAACTTTCTAAAGGAAATGTTTTTCAGTCTTCTGCACTATAACTGTACTGTAGCCAACGACCTAGCAAACTAGATACTTTTGGACAGTGACGGCCTGTCGTTTTACGATTTCAGAGTTAGCCTGTGTCACGTAGAGTAAAAAAAAATCTAATAAATCAAGTTTGAACTTGTTGTATTAGAGTGCCCTCTAATGGTAAAGAATTGGCATTGATTATAGCATACTTTCTGCACTGTAATGCCAGATGCATGCAATGAATTAATGCTTTTTTTTCATGAGGATAGCAATAAAAAGGGTGAATAAATTCCCTGTGCATGTGCCTTTACTGACTGCCACAAAGTAACCGGAGGAGTGGAGTTAAATTCTAATAATTACCTTCCATAGGTATAAAACTTTGAATTAGTGTTCATTAGTTGTAACATCACAGAACTAGAATGCGATTGTATTCATTTAACACATACATTCATAATCAAAACTGAAGGCACATTAAAATTAAATTAAATATGTTTATTATGAAACATACACGCTACCTCACCAAAAGTATGTGGACACCCTTCAAATGAGAGGATTTGGCTTTTTCAGCCAAACTTGTTGCTGACGGGTGTATTAAAATCAAGCACCCAGCCATGCAATTGCCTAATTGCCCAACATCCATGCCCAACCTCACTAATGCTCTTGTGGCTGAATGGAATCATAGTGGAAAGGCTTCCCAGAAGGGTGGATGCTGTTGTAGCAACAAATGGGGGACCAACTCCATATTAATGGCCATGACTTTGGAATGAGATGTTCGATGAGCAGATATCCACTTACACTACATGACCAAAAGTATGTTTTAGATTCCCAGGAATGAGAAATGGCAGTGTCACTACTTATGCAGCAGGCATTTCAAAATAAAATGTAAAAAATCAGACATTCACATGTGACACTTAGGGAAGACTCATTCCCTACAGAATTTGAGGTATGGAATTACACATTCACTACAAAGGAGTTTTTGTTGAGGAGTTATCCTCAACATATCTATGTAATTAAACACATTAATTTATTTGTACCATTTTTATATCTGGCAATTCCGCTTGCTTCCACGAGCCCAACCCCAAAGACAGTTTGCTGTGTAAACATCCAGTAAAAGATCTACATCACTGTAGATTCAGTCATAATGCAAACAGTTTGCAGACTGTTCTTTTTTTTTTTTTTTTTTTTAATTGCATGTTGCTTTGTAGAAAGGGGAACCATGACTATGCTAGAATGAGTCCTAGTAAGAGTTCAGAGGCACTCATTCGCAGCCTGGATCATGACTCGCAAGACCCTATACTTGACCTACAAGACCCTATTCCAAGTCTTACACTCAACTCTCTCAGGAACTCTATACCCTGTAAGCAGTCCATAGATACCCACTACACATACAAAAATTAGAGGCCAAGTCATAGCGAGTCACTAGTTGGCTCCTTGTGGAGCCTTCTTGCCCGGGACATAATGAATGCATTTGTATTATTCCGTTTGCAAACATCTGTGGTGCCTATAACGTTACATAATCTACCTGTGATTGTTGTTCATTAGACTGTGTACCTATCAACAGGTTAGCTAGGAGCTAATGTCTTATCTCGGAGTCATTAATTTCCATATAATTTTCACAAGAAAAAAACTCACTGCACCACGTAACATTAGCCTACTTCAACACTGTCCTCTATCAATCAGGCTAGCTAGCCAGATGGTTTAATGTGACTTTTTATACCCAGGTTTTTTTTTTTTTTTGTGATTTAAAAAATCTATATCATTATGATTTCTAATAAGGTACACAAAACAGGTGCACATAGACAGAGAACCAAGTGACAACCTAACCCAAGCTAATGTTATCTACGTCTCACCTAGCTAAGTTAACGTTGGCTAGCTAACGTAAACTCGTACATTGCCCTGGTCTGTACAATTGCCCTTATTTTAGCGCCCCAAAAACGTAATACTTCCAGATCAACTGTAATGTCAATACCATTGTAAAGCACAAATTCCCCTTTCCAAGAGAATCAATTACATGACCTAAACACTACCCGTTTCTGCATAATTCAAGCAGGCAATGAGCCCCGTCTGGTCTTTTTAAAAATGGCGGGTGGCAAAGCGAAACTAATGCATGATAGTGAGAGATGTCCATGTGGGAAAATTGCTTTTTTTCCACTCAATCTGTCCAATTTATCACCTTATCGCCTCCAAAATGTAAATAAAACACTATAAAGAGTTTATATGATGTGTCATTACATACCTATTTGAATCGGGTTTTTAGGGCGGTAATAAAGTGATCTTAGAAGTAAACAATGTTTTTGAGAATGATTATCGCATACAATGATGACGCAAAAAATGACTAGGTATCCCCCGTCACTGTCCTTCTGTAGCTCAGTTGGTAGAGCATGGCGCTTGTAACGCCAGGGTAGTGGGTTCAATCCCCGGGACCACCCATACTAGAATGTATGCACACATGACTGTGTCGCTTTGGATAAAAGCGTCTGCTAAATGGCATATATTATATATATTATTCTTGTTTTTAAAGGATGAGAGAATTGCTACACCTGGTGGAGAGAGATTGTAAGACAGAAGTAGTTGCTTTATGCGTGCTGTATACTGTACGTTAAGTAAGACATGCCACGTCTAGATGTAACTGAGGGTCCGTTTTTTTCCAACTTTTCTCCAATACTATAGAGCCATTACCATGTCGATCAACGCTTGAATATAAACAGTTCACACCCCTGATTTTGAAGTCAACACAATAGCTACAGTCCCATTTAGTTTTCTTTGTAGCCACATTTGAATGTCTGCGGTTGGGCACATTGGTACGGAACTGGGGATCAGTGAAATGTAGGCTAAACTGACAACGGCGTGAAGAGCAGAAATTTCAACTAGCAAGCAAGTCGCAGTAAAGAAAAACGCGGGGGGGGGGGATTCTGGCAGGGGGAGATTTTTTTTTTTCGGCACAACACCGGCAAATGAACACATTTTTATCTCGGGCAAATGTGTTAAATTATAGCCATAATCAACTCTATGCGTTCTCTCGAAAATAATGCAACTCTGTGGAAGGTATGTTCCATGACGCGCTACTTTCCATAGAACGCATCGTTATGCCTCGATCACACCACCGACAGTGTTTATGCAGTTTTCTACACCCGAATTGTATTAATTTACAATGGAACGCTGCGTTTGACTTGCTGCATTGAAGCAGTGTGGTGTGTGGTGCATATGTTGGACTTATCGAACGTGTGCGTCAAACTGTGTACACGGCTTGACAGAAATGGTAGCAGAAGGTGAATGTTGAACTTTTGTTCCACACATATCCAGATGATGCTGTTACATTTGGCTCAGAACACAATCGGGTCTATCGTTGTAATTGAGGGGTTAATTGATTATGGGCGGCACCTTAGCGCTCACTTTCTGTTACTGTCAGTTTTTATCCGAGCTATTGTGTGTATGTATGGGGCGGCAGGGAAGCCTAGTGGTTGCAAGTTCAAATCCCCGAGCTGATCTATCGATCAAATCTATCGATTTGCCCCTGAACAGGCAGTTAACTAGGCAGTCATTGAAAATAAGAAGTTGTTCTTAACTGTCTTAGCTGTGATTTGTATTTAACTAGTTAACGTGTGACGATATGGGTGTCATCCCATCCACATAAAATAAGTGAGGCTTCTTTCATTTTCTGATGTAATTTTCTGGAGAAGTGGCACAATTATGGCCTTTTATTCCTCTTTTGCTAATATAAACAACCATCCCCCTCCCTCAAAGACCGATTTGTAAACAGTGCCCCACCCTGTGAGCAAACTGTTGGAATGTTCGATGTTTCCCCATACCCGCGCTTCACATACGTTGCCTCAACTTGCTGTTGGTGAATTTCTTATGAGGAGTAGCTTATTGTCAAACTGGATTTGTTCATTCCGCGACACAGCAGCAACAAGGTAACACGTTTTGTTGTCAATTATGTAGTCTACACATTTTAAACGAATACGACTCTCAACACGGAATTTGCTTTCTCCATTATACTGTATTGATACGGCAATAACAAAATGCTTACAAAGTCATAGACGCGGTGTGTTTTATGAAATAACATTGTTACTGAGCTGTGGGCTAATTCCTCACCTGAAAGCACTTTTCGCTGGCATTTGAACGGATAGTTTGCTTCCTAAAATTAGCAGTCTCGTATCCTGAACGAGAGCACGCTTGCTTGTCGAAATTATGCGGTCCTGTGTGTGTACAATATTATGTGTGTATTTATACAGTGTTGGGGGAAAAGTACCCTATTGTCATATTTGAGTAAAATGAAAGCTACTTTTACTTGAGCCATGTTCCATTGAGTCACCCAGTAAAATACTACTTGAGTAAAAGTCTCAAATTATTTGGTTTTAAGGGTACTTAAGTATCAAAAGTAAAAGTTTGAAATTCCTTATATTAAGCGAACTAGACGGAACTGTTGTTTTTATTTTTTATTTACGGATAGCCAGGGGCACGCTCCGACACTCAGGCATAATTTACAAATGACTCGTGTGTTTAGTGTGTCTGCCAGATCAAAGGCAGTGGGAATGACCTGGTATGTTCCCTTGATGTGTAGGAGTTGGACCATTTTCCTCTCTTGCTAAGCATTCCAAATGTAATGAGTACTTTTTGATGTCGGGAATAATGTATGAAGTAAAAAGTACATAATTTTCTTTAGGAATGTAGTGAAGTAAAATATGTATAAAAAAAATATAAATAGTAAAGTACAGATGCCCCCCAAAACTACTTAAGTATGACTCTAAAGAAATTTGACTTGAGTACTTTACGTGTTTGCGCGTGTACGCTACCATTAAAACGTTTGGGGTCACTTAGAAATGTCCTTGTTTTTGAAATAAAAAAAATTTTGTTCATTAAAATAACATCAATTGATCAGAAATAAAGTGCAGACATTGTTGCTGATTTTTATTTTTTTAAATGATAAGGATTATCAACATTGGCATACAGAGGCCCATTTATCAGCAATCATCACTCCTGTGTTCCAATGGCGTGTTGTTAGCAAATCCAAGATTCTAATTTCAAAAGGCTAATTGATCATTGGAAAACCCTTTTGCAATTATGTTAGCTGAAAACGGTTGTTCTGATTTAAAGGAGCAATAAAACTGGCTTTAAGACTAGTTGAGTATTAGGAGAATCAGCATTTGTGGGTTCGATTACAGGCTCAAATTGGCCAGAAACAAAACTTTCTTCTGAAACTCGTCAGTCTGTTCTTGTTCGAGAAATGAAGGCTGTTCCATGTGAGAAATTGCCATGAAACTGAAAATCTCATACAACGCTGTCTGCTAGTCCCTTCACAGAACAGCGCAAACTGGATCTAATGAGAATAGAAAGAGTAGGAGGCCCCGGTGCACAACTGAGCAAGATGACAAGTACATTAGAGTAGCTTCATTAAATAGTACCTGCAAAACAGTAGTCCCTATGTCAACAGTGGGACTACTGCTCCAGATACTCAACTAGTCTAAAGAATGCCAGTTTTATTGCTTCTTTAATCAGAAAAGTTTTCAGCTGTGATTACATAATTGCAAAATGTTTTTCTAATGATCAATTAGCCTTTGTAAAATGATACATTTGGATTAGCTAACTCAGCGTGCCATTGGAACACAGGAGTGATGGTTGCTCATAATGGGCCTCTGTACACCTATGCAGATATTCCATTTAAAAAAATCAGCCATTTCCAGCTAGAATAGTCATTTACAACATTAACATTGTCTGCACTGTATTTCTGACCAATTTTTATATTTTAATGGACAAAATGTGCTTTTATTTCAAAAACAAGGACATTTCTAACCCCAAACCTTTGAACGTGTGTGAGAGAATCTGTTGAATGGGTGATTTTTAATGCACTCTACATTATGAATATTGGACTTTTACCATTTATAGATGGCTCATTTTTTTATTCTACAATTAATACATCTGCTTTGTCATCACACGATTCAATAGATTACATACATTATATAATAGGCTTTGTAACACACAGTTTGTCAAAGTAATGTGTGAATGCTTGTAAATGTGTTTTGAATTGTTTTAAGAATTATTTTTTTTCTCTCCCATTTTAGGACAAAATTGTCGCAGCAAGTTCAACCCCAAACCTTGGTAGGATGGATTAACCTCTAGATTTGCCTGATTGGACACTCCAGGTGTCGGCAGCACCCAATGTCCTTTCTACATGATGAGTGTGACCTGAGGAGGACTCTGGGTTTGTTAGACCGAACCGCTAACACTTCTGGACTCTTCCACCCAAGTTTCTCCCCCCGTTTGCCACTCGTACGGCACGGGGACTGACATGAAGAAAGTAGCCCAGTGGTCAACGGAGGACGTGCGCCAGTGGCTGACCAATGAGGGAATGCAGGAATACTCTGAGGCCTTCCTCCACCTAGACGGCCAGGGCCTCCTGCAGCTCTCCAAGGCGGACTTCCAGACCGCCCCTCTGGTCCTTGTCACCTCGGACAGAGGCAGACAGCTTTTGGACAAGTTGGAGACTCTCAGAATAGAGCACCACATTGAAGCACATAAAAATGGGCATGCCAACGGACACTCCATCTTGACCGTCATCAATGAGGTAAATGGGAACAAGCCCAAGAGTAACGGTCTGATCAATGGGTTTCACAAGGAACGGGTTCAGATCCACATGCCTGAGATCAACCGCTCTCCGTTCCCTGAAGAGTGGGGGAAGACTGGCGTGGCTTGCATCTATGCCATGGTCTGCTTCGTCTGCACCACCATCATTATCTCTGTGGTCCACGAACGCGTGCCTCCCAAAGAGGCTACTCCGCCCCTACCAGACAAGTTCTTTGACTTTTTCGACCGAGTAGACTGGGCTTTTTCCATATGCGAAATCAACGGCATGATACTGGTCGGCCTGTGGCTTCTACAGTTGACACTGTTAAAATATAGGTAAATGAACAAGATAAGTTACAATCATTTGATAACGACTTGAATTCTAACATCCGGAACGTATTGAAGGATCCAGTCCATGTTAAAGTATGTTTTGCCATGTGCTGATTAAGCGCTCCAGCAAGTCTTGATTCTGTATGTACTACTTTCTCGTCCTCAGGTCCATCGTTGGTCGACGTTTCTTCTTCATAGTTGGCACACTGTACCTATACAGGTGTATCACCATGTACATAACCACACTCCCTGTGCCAGGAATGCATTTCAAGTGCTCTCCTAAGGTACTTGCCACTTCTCCCTGGGCTGAGAAATATAGACTTTTTGTTGCATTATTTAATTATGCAAAAACATACAGGTAACTGCCAAAATAAAGAAAATGCCAACATAGTTTCTTAATGGGGCGTTGGGCCTCCACGAGCCAGAACGGCTTCAGTGCGCCTTGGCATATATTCTGCTAGTGTCTGGAACTCTATTGGATGGGTGCAACACCATTGGTCCACTAAATTCCATAATTCTTTTTTGTTGATGATGGTGGTGGAAAATGCTGTCTCAAGCCCCTCTCCAGAATCTCCCATAAGTGTTCAATTGGGTTGAGATGAAGGCCATGGCATATGGTTTACATCGTTTTCATGCTCATCAAACCATTCAGTGACCACTCGTACCCAGTGGACCACATAGCTATGGTAGCAAAAACAAGGACCTGCCAAGCATGTTTATACATGACCCTAATTATGGGACGTTAATTGCTTTATTAACTCAGGAACCAGACTTGTGTGGACGCACCTGCTTTCAATATACTTTGTATCCCTCAATTACTCAAGTGTTTCCATTATTTTGGGCAGTTACCTGTAGCATACTAAGTGAAATGACTGTGTAGTTAGTAGCTTGTCTTAACATGTCTGTGAACCTCAGAGGTCGATGTTGAAAGTGCTGAGTGAGAAGGCTCTGAGAATAGCATTTTTTTTATGTGGATGATGAGAAAACCAAAATTATTTTCCAGCTGTTGACCCCTTATGGTCCCAATGTTCCAATGCAGGCAGGATTTTAAAAGGCAGATAAAAAATAAAAGAAATAACTGGAGATGTTCTCACGGTAAATGACAACAGATGATTTTTGCCTCTTTGAAGGTTTATTTTTTATTTGTGGCATGTTAGTCATGTTTTTAAGGATAGTAGATGGCATTTGTCAATTTGATTTAGACCCATGTCATCAGCAGTTTCGCAGCCATGCTATAGTAAAAGCTGATATATTCCCTCAAATTAAGTTGACTGTTTTTTTTATCTGTAGCCAACATTTTATATGGTCTTAAGACTCAATGGCTGTGAACATTTATTTGACTGCGTATGACCACTTTGTTCACCTACTGTGACAACCACTTTTCTCAATGCTCCCTCCTTTTAGCAGGTCTGTTCAGTCATCAAGCAGGGGTGTGGCGTTACAGTTCCTCTTGAGTGTTCCTGCCCTCACGTTAGTGGGAGGCATACAGTAGAGAACTAGTGAACAAGGCCAGAATCTGCATCCCCTCAGCACACCACAGGCCAGGATATCCCCTTAGAGGAAACCATTCGTTATCAGTCCAAATTTGCCGGCTCATCTATTTCTGACAATTCCACATTTCCTATTTAATCTAACTGAATTAACCAAATTAGTGATAGCTTTCCAACTGTTGAAAGCAGTTGGCTGTGGGCCAGCGTTTCTGACTGGAGGCCTTGTTCCAAGTTAGTCTGATCATGTATGATCAGCTTCTAACTGGCGAACAGGGTTAGTACTGTTCAAGCTCCTAATAGTAGGCTCACACATCCCCTTTCACAGACACACAGGTTGTTACTGTAAATCTGATTGGATGTTTTTATGCCTTTCTGCAGCACATACTTTTGTGGTGTTTTATTTTTTTTATTCTGTTGTAGCTGTTTGGTGACTGGGAGTCCCAAATGCGGCGAGTCATGAAGATGATTGCAGGAGGAGGCCTCACCATCACTGGCTCGCACCACATGTGTGGGGACTACCTTTACAGTGGCCACACAGTCATGCTGACACTCAGCTATCTCTTCATTAAAGAATGTAAGTAGGCTACACAACACTACGGCATAGCCTCTCTTAGTGAAGTCTGTGATGTTTATTTTTTGACTGGAGGAGACAGTCTGTGGTAAACTGTACGAGCTGTTGGAGCTGATGTATGTTCTCTCAACAGGCATACATCTGATTGGTCACATTGACTGAAAGGTATTTTCTGTGTTTCTCGCAGACTCTCCAAAACGGTTCTGGTGGTACCATTTGATCTGCTGGTTGCTATGTGCTGTAGGCCTATTCTGCATTCTCTTGGCTCATGACCACTACTCCATAGATGTGGTGGTGGCTTACTTCATCACCACACGCCTATTCTGGTGGTACCACACCATGGCCAACCAGCAAGTAAGTCTATATTTGGTCACACTTACCAGTGGAATAACCAATGTAATTACCCTGTAATAGACTAGTATTACCTGCATGTTCAACGTGTATCAACAATTAAGGCATGGTGTTGTTCATGAACATTTAACTTGTTTCACAGGTGCTGAAGGAATCATCTCAGAGCAACTTTTTCTCAAGGGTGTGGTGGTACCGAATTTTCCAGTACCTGGAACAGAATGTCACAGGCATCGTCCCTCGGAACTACCAGATGCCGCTGTCATGGCCACCGACCCAATGGAGTCTAGTGAAGTACAGCCGTATTGACACACAGTGCCCGTGACAGCAGGAAGTGACCCCCCCCCCCCTCCCCCCCAGGAGGACATGATGGTGGGTCTCTTAACAACACTCTTTAAAGTGCCACATCTAATCACAAGAAGATGCCCTATCTATCGAACTTTGATGCTGTTCCATCTCCCTTTAACGCCCTCCTGTAACATACACTCCAGTCCAACTGGCTAGTACTGTGACAACCATCGTTTCAGCCAAAAAATTTCACATTGGAAAACAATCATTCTATCCTCTCGAGGCTACTCTGAAAGTAATGGTTTCCAGTGGGTGGATCGCAAGCATTTCAAAAGTGGGTCCAGATCTATGTCAGCTCGCAACAGGAAATCTATAGTTAAAGGCGAATATCTCCCTCTGTAACCGGTTACTGAAATGTTATTAAATAAACATGTTTGTCACAGCGATTGGGCTGTTCCAAAAGTTTGGTGTTATCATGCTCAGATGTTTTACCAAGTTTTGGTTCAAAATAGCTTTGAGAACTGACCTGTCGTGAAGCAGGAGGTGTTTTTTGTAGTGACTTACATTTTTGTAGTTGTCTAAAATAAGCTTGGCCAAGGTGTAGACTATTTTCTAAGCATATAACAGGTTTATTATTCAAATTAATGCTTTAGATTTTTACAGTTAGGAGACTATAGCAAAAAGGAGAAAATAAATGAGTAACAATATTCCTCAGTGCCTTTCTTGTTGTGATTGTACAGTAAGTGTATCAGTGTCCTCATTAATGTTGACTTGAATGACCGTTTTTAAAGTGCTACATCAGTATTTACACTTGAACAGATAGGAGGGTGTTTAAATGAACCTCATGCTGATCACCGATTACAGCATAGACAGTTGAGCAATTACGACTCCATGACATTTTCTCCCTGTTTCTGAATGTAAAGAATCATGAAATTCTTTTAACCATGTTAGTGTCTTTCCAAGTCAGTCATGTTTGCTTAAAAAAAAAAAACATTTCTTATTTTCCATTGATTTATTTATTACATTGATAATTTCTTGTGTTTTTGCTTGGGATATTGGATTGCCATGTAATTTCTTGCCTATTATGCCAAATAGCTGCATTGTTTGGGCTGTCCTTTGACCCAAAGATTAGGTCAGTGTGATGGAGAGGGAGGTTAAAAGCAAGGTTTTATTGAGTGGTCCTGACAATTTCTCAGCTTACTGATGATGACTGACCCAAATGCTCCTCTCCTCTCAATGTATATGTATACCTCAGAAGTGTCGTGTTAACCAACCAATGAGAAGAGCTGGTTATGGTGTAACCATGGAAGAAATTAATCCAAAAGGAAATAAATAATATTTAGCACACCTTAATCTGCGATTCTTTTTTTTAAATGTATGTACTGGAGAAGTGATCTTTCTCCACACAATTTGGTCATGACAGTTTTGCACAGTCTTGGCGTTCTCTCAACCAGCTTCATGAGGTAGTCATTTCAAGTAACAGGTGTGCCTTGTTAAAAGTTGAATTGTGGAATTTCTTCCCTTATTAATGCGTTTGAGATAATCAGTTGTGTTGTGACACGGTAGGGTTGGAATACAGAAGATGGGCTAAGTTCATATTATGGCAAGTAAAAGCTCAAATAAGCAAAGCGAAACGAAAGTCCATTACTTTAAGACATGAAGGTCAGTCGATGCAGAACACTTCAAGAACTTTTAAAGTTTCAAGTGCAGTCGCAAAATCCATCAAGCACTATGATAAACTGGCTCTCATGAGGACCACCACAGGAAAGGAAGACCCAGAGTTCCCTCTGGTGCAGAGGATAAGCTCTGCAGCAGAGTTCACTTCACCTCAGATTGCTGCCAAAATAAATGCTTCAGAGTTCCGACATATCTCAACATCAAATGTTCAGAGGAGACTGTGTATCAGGTTTTCATGGTTGAATTGCTGCAAAGAAACCACTATTAAAGGACACCAATGAGAAGAAGAGACTTGCTTGGGCCTATAAACACGAGCAATGCACATTAGACCGACGGAAATCTGTCCTTTTGATCTGATGAGTCGAAATTTGAGATTTTTTGGGGTTCCAACTGCTGTGTATTTGAGACACACAGAGTAGGTGAATGAAGGATCTCTGCATGTGTGGTTCCCACCATGAAGCATGGAGGTGTGGGGGTGCTTTGCTGGTGACACTGTCAGTGATTTATTTAGAATTCCAGGCACACTTAACCAGCATGCCTACCACAGCATTCTGCAGTGTTACGCCATTCCATCGGGTTGCACTTAATCCCACTATCAGTTGTTTTTCAACAGGACAATGACCAACACACTTCCAGGCTGTGTAAGGGCTATTTGACTAAGGAGAGTGGAGTGCTGCATCAGATGACCTGCCTCCACAATCACCTGACCTCAACCCAATTGAGATGGTTTGGGATGAGTTGGATCGCAGCGCAAAGACAAAGCAGCCATCAAGTGCTCAGCATATGTGGGAACTCCTTCAAGACTGTTGGAAAAGCATTCCAGGTAAAGCTGGTTGAGAAAATGCCAAAAGTGTGCAAAGCTGTCTTCAAGGCAAAGGTTGGCTACTTTGAAGAATCTAAACTATAAAATGTTTTTTTTAAACAATTTTTGGTTACTTCATGATTCCATATGTTTCATTTCATAGTTTTGATGTCTTCACTGTTTTATTCTACAATGTAAAACATAGTAAAAAATAAAGAAAAATCCTTCAATGAGTAGGTGTGTCCAAACATTTGACTCGTACTGTATATCTATGACCTTTGGAGTGAAATGACTTCCAAGGGATATCTGAAAGGTGTGCAACTTAACAGCCTGGACAAGACTGAGGTTTATTTTATGGTACTGCTAGTTTGTTTTTAATACAGGCTGTAAAACAATATCTGATCAAGTCATGTTGCCTTTGTTCCAGGACTGTACACTATAACCTCGTCAGTCTAAAATAATCCTGCAGCAACATGAAATGTGGATTATAATTAGACATTTTTGTTGAGGTTGATACAGTAAATTTTTCGTGAGGGGAAAATCAAGTCTGAAATTGTCATTTCCACTGAAAACTTCTGAAGCTTTTTTAAACCTCATACGCTACAAGTTTTTCACTTCCTGCATTGGATGTTCTCCTGCAACATGGTGATGAAATGTAAGATCCTTCACCTGTATGAGTAATGGCATTTCCAACTCCATGTCCACCAACCATTATGCTCTGCAGTTCGTGTCTTCAGAAAGTATTCACACCCCTTGACTTATTCCCCATTTTGTTGTTTCAGCCTGAATTCAAAATGAATTAAATTAACCTCTCACCCACCTGCACATACAATACCGCCATAATGACAAAGTGAAAACATGTTTTTAGAAATGTTTGCATATTTATTGAAGATGAAATACAAAAATATCTAATTTACATACACTACTGGTCAAAAGTTTTAGAACACCGACTCATTCAAGGGTTTTTATTTATACTTTTTTTCTACATTGTAGAATAATAGTGAAGACATCAAAACTATGAAATAACACATGTAGGAACCCAAAAACTTAAAACCGATTCTTCAAATAGCCACCCTTTACCTTGACGACAGATTCACACACTCTTGGCGTTCGCTCAACCAGCTTCATGAGGTTGTAATTTCAATTAACAGGTGGGCCTTAATTTGTGGAATTTCTTTCCTTCTTAATGCATTTGAGCCAATCGGTTGTGTTGTGACAAGGTAGGGGGTATACAGAAGATATGACTATTTGGAAAAAGACCAAGTCCATATTATGGCAAGAACAGCTCAAATAAGCAAAGAGAAATGACAGTCCATCATTACTTTAAGACATGAAGGGCAGTCAATACCGAATATTTTAAGAACTTTGAAAGTTTCTTCAAGTGCAGTTGCAAAAAACATCAAGCGCTATGACTAAACTGGCTCTTATGAGGACCACCACAGGAATGGAAGACCCAGAGTCACCAGCTTCAGAAATTGCAGCCCAAATAAATGCTTCACAGTTCAACTAACTGACAAATCTCAACATCAACTGTCCAGAGGAGACTGAATCAGGCCTTCATGGTGGAATTGCTGCAAAGAAACCACTACTAAAGAAAGGACACCAATAAGAAGAGACTTGCTTGGGACAAGAACACGAGCAATGGACATTAGACTGGTGGAAATCTGTCCTTTGGTCTGGAGTCCAAATTTGATATTTTTGGTTCCAACTGCCATGTCTTTGTGAGATGCGGTGTGGGTGAACGGATGATCTCCACATGTGTATTTCCCACCGTGAAGCATGGAGGAGGAGGTGTGATGGTGTGGGGGTACTTTGCTGGTGACACTGTCTGTGATGAATTTATAATTCAAGGCACACTTAACCAGCATGGCTACCACAGCATTCTGCAGCTATACTCCATCCCTTGTGGTTTGGCTTAGTGGGACTATCATTAGTTTTTTCAACAGTACCATGACCCAACACAGCTCCAGGCTGTGTAACTGCTATTTTACCAAGAAGGAGAGTGATGGAGTGCTGCGTCAGATGACCTGGCCTCCACAATCCCCTGACCTCAACCAATTTGAGATGGTTAGGGATGAGTCGAACTGTAGAGTGAAGGAAAAGCAGCCAACAAGTGCTCAGCATATGTGGGAACTCCTTCAAATCAAATCAAAGTTTATTTGTCACGTGCGCCGAATACAACAGCTATTTAACAGTGAAATGCTTACTTACAGGCTCTAACCAATGGTGCGAGAAATTATTTTTGGACATGATTTAGAAAGAATCATACCTGTCTATATAAGGTCCCACAGTTGACACTGCATGTCAGGGCAGAAACTATAGCATGAAGTACAAGGAACTGTCTGTAGATCTCCAAGATATAATTGTGAATAGGCATATATTTGGGGAAGAGTATAAAACAATTTCTTGAGTGTTGAAAGTTTCCAAAAGCATAGTGGACTCCATCATTGGGAAATTAAAAAAATATGGAACTTCCCAGACTCTGACTAGAGCTGACCATCCGACCAAACTGAGCAACCGGGCAAAAATGACCTTGATCAGGGAGATGACCAAGAACCCAATGACTACTCTGACAGAACTACAGAGTTCCTTGGCTGAGATGGGAGAAACTGCCTGAAGGACAACAGTCTTTGAAGTACTTCACCAATCTGGGCTTTATGGGAGAATGGGCAGATGGACGCCTGGAGTTTGACAAAAGGCATGTGAAAGACTCAGAGCATAAGGCAAAATATTCTATGGTCTGATGAGACAAAAATGAAACTCTTTTGCCTGAATGCAAAACGCTATGTCTGGAGAGAACCCGTCACAGCTCATCACCCGTCTAACCATCTCTACCATGAAGCATGGTAGTGGCAGCATCATGCTATGGGGATGCTTTTCAGCAGGATGGACTGGGAGACTGGTAAGGATAGAGGAAACAATGAATAGAGCCAAATACAGGCAAATCCTTAATGAGAACCTGCTTCAGAGTGCCAACGACCTTAGACTGAGGTGAAGATATCAGTTCTAACAGGAGAATGACCGCAAGCATACAGCCAAAGCAACGCTGGAATGGCTTCAGAGCAAGAATGTGAAAGTCCTTGAGTGGCCCAGCCAAAGCCCAGACTTGAATCCCATTGAAAATCTGTGGAATGACTTGAAGATTGCTGTTCACCACTGCTCTCCATATAACTTAACAGAGCTTTGACAAAATCAATCTGAATGGGAGAAATTCCCAAATTCAGATGTACAATGCTGATAGACATACCCAAGACAATTCAAAGCTGTAATCGCCGCCAAAGGTGCTTCTACAAAGTATTGACTCACGTGTTTAAATACTTATGGACATTTGATATTCCTGTATTCCATATGCAATAAATTTGCTAAAATGTCTAAACATGTTTTCACTGTCATTATGGGTCATTGTGTGTAGATGGGTGAGAAAAAAAAGATATTCAATACCTCTTGATTTCAGCCTGTAACACAACGATATGTGGAATACGTTAAGTAGTTTAAATACTTTCTGAAAGCACTGTATGTCATTCAGTACCATACTTAAGCAATAAGGCACGGGGGGCTGGTATAGGGCCAATATATCACGGCTAAGGACTGTTCTTAGGCACTACGCAATGCCGTGGTATATTGGTCATATACCACACACCCTCGTACCTTACTGCTATTATAAACTGGTTACCAATGTAATTAGAGCAGTACAAATAAATGTTTTGTCAGACCCGTGGTATATGGTCTGATATACCACGGCTGTCAGCCAATCAGCATTCAGGGCTCAAACCATCCAGGTTGTAATAGAAATGATTCTGCTTTTGACTGTTGCTATCTTGAAATGTCATTGAATATTAGACAGAGTGTGAGCTAGGTGAAGTATTCACTCAGCTGATACTGATCCTTTACCATTTGATTGCGTCCATGCAAAAGCATAATGTATCGTTATTTCATTGAATTACCTCAAGCGGGGCTCCCTTGTCAAAGAGACCCTGGTCTCAATGGTGACTCCCTGCTTAAAGAAAGGTTAAATATATAAGAGCTGGTTCTTGACACACATACACCCTTATTTAAAAAAATATATATATATATTTATATTTATATATATATATATATATATTTATATATTTTTTTAAATAAGGGTGTATGTGTGTCAAGAACCAGCTCTTTCTTCTATTTGCTGTAATTGACTAATACAGCTTATCATTTCAAATCAAATGAAATACACATATTTAGCAGATGTTTTTGCGGGTGTGCATCAGTCAGGTGTGCATCAGTCAAGGTTTAAGCTGAATGACTTGCATTCATGAAGCACTTCTCGCATGCCCAGGAAGTGTTTTTATTAACAGTATTAACACCATGTTGGTTACGCGTAGCGTTGTGCCATGGCTCGGAGTGAATCTCAGTCATTGTTAATCTCAGTCATGGCTATTCACTGGGAAGACAGATCACGTAAGAGTTTCTCTATGTTTGTCTCATTTTGCTCGTGGGTAACTTTGTAGTTTTTTTTTAGTGCGAGATAGCAGGGGTTTGTCATGGGGTTCATTTATGAATACGAGGAACGTTCATTCACACATGATGGCCAAGAATAAAATCTTCAGTTTATTTATAATAGTCTAATTCATAAAAACGGGTTTATTTTTTGATAGTGTTAACAACAGATATGTAATATTTTTTGGGACTTCAGAGGAACCAGTGCCTACGGTCAGTCCTACAGCAGGACCACAGTAAACAGCCCATTATCAGTTTGAAAACTTCATCCTGGCACGTTTTGGAAAAAAGGGCACGTGTCACAGTAGCTGATGTTTTTCTCAATACATTGCAATCAATGGGAAAAGATGAGTGTCACAGGGTTGACGTGACTGAGCAAGAAGTGAGAGAGAGAGAGAGAGAGAAGGGGAGAGGGAGGGAGGGGATGAGAAGGAAGAGAGAAGGGACAAGAGAGAGGGAGAGGGTGAAGGAGGGAGAGATAGAGGAGAGAGATGAGAGGAGGTCAAGGGAGGGAAAGAAGGAGCGAGAGAGAATGGAGGGAGAAGGAGAGAGAGAAGGTGTAGAGTGATGGCGGGATGGAGAGGGTGAAGGAACGGGGAGAGAAGAGAATGAGGAGGGGTAAAGAGGAGGTTAGTGTGAGAAGAGACAGACATGAGATAAACAACAAAAACGTCAGCCCTGTGACACTCATCGTTTCCCATTGACTGCAATGTATCAAGAAAAACGTCAGATAATGTGATATTTGACCTTTTTTTGCGAGAAACTTGCCAGGATGACGTTTTCCTATGATATTATGTTGGGTGAGCAGAGCAGACTGTACCAGACCCCCTGGAGATGTCCCCCTGGTGAGTGGCAATCGTCCGTCAGCACTCCAAAAGACCGTTTCCCCTGCAGTCCTCCCTGGACTCTCCCAACTCACACTAGTGTTCGTGCATCGCTGACCTACAAACCACAACCACTAGTTCCACTTCCACTAGTTCCCTCCTCTATTCCTGTTTTCTGTGTGTGTGTGACTGTTTGGTGTGTGTGTGTCTGTTTGGTGTGTGTGTGTCTGTTTGGTGTGTGTGTGTCTGTTTGGTGTGTGTTTCTGTTTGGTGTGTGTGTGTGTCCGGTGTGTGGTAATAAAGTGTGGATTGTATTTGTAATTGATTTAATCTAACCTTTATTTAACTAGGCAAGTCAATTAAGAACAAATTCTTATTTACAATGACGGCCTACCCCGGCCAAACCCGGACGACGCTGGTCATTTACGTTCTCTAACCGGGACGCCGGGACAGTTGCATCCATATGTAAAGCACCACCTCAATCAAAGTCCACCACCACATGGTGGCACTCTTTTTCAGACACTGTGTCTTGTTCCAGGGGTCCATATGTGTGATACTGTGTCTTGTTCCAGGGGTCCATATGTGTGATACTGTGTCTTGTTCCAGGGGTCCATATGTGTGATACTGTGTCTTGTTCCAGGGGTCCATATGTGTGATACTGTGTCTTGTTCCAGGGGTCGTATGTGTGATACTGTGTCTTGTTCCAGGGGTCGTATGTGTGATACTGTGTCTTGTTCCAGGGGTCGTATGTGTGATACTGTGTCTTGTTCCATGGGTCGTATGTGTGATACTGTGTCTTGTTCCAGGGGTCCATATGTGTGATACTGTGTCTTGTTCCAGGGGTCGTATGTGTGATACTGTGTCTTGTTCCAGGGGTCCATATGTGTGATACTGTGTCTTGTTCCAGGGGTCGTATGTGTGATACTGTGTCTTGTTCCAGGGGTCGTATGTGTGATACTGTGTCTTGTTCCAGGGGCCGTATGTGTGATACTGTGTCTTGTTCCAGGGGTCGTATGTGTGATACTGTGTCTTGTTCCAGGGGCCGTATGTGTGACACTGTGTCTTGTTCCAGGGGTCGTATGTGTGATACTGTGTCTTGTTCCAGGGGTCGTATGTGTGACACTCTGTCTTGTTCCAGGGGTTGTATGTGTGATACTGTGTCTTGTTCCAGGGGTCGTATGTGTGATACTGTGTCTTGTTCCAGGGGTCGTATGTGTGACACTGCGTCTTGTTCCAGGGGTCGTATGTGTGATACTGTGTCTTGTTCCAGGGGTCGTATGTGTGATACTGTGTCTTGTTCCAGGGGTCGTATGTGTGACACTGTGTCTTGTTCCAGGGGCCGTATGTGTGATACTGTGTCTTGTTCCAGGGGCCGTATGTGTGACACTGTGTCTTGTTCCAGGGGCCGTATGTGTGACACTGTGTCTTGTTCCAGGGGTCGTATGTGTGATACTGTGTCTTGTTCCAGGGGTCGTATGTGTGACACTCTGTCTTGTTCCAGGGGTTGTATGTGTGATACTGTGTCTTGTTCCAGGGGTCGTATGTGTGATACTGTGTCTTGTTCCAGGGGTCGTATGTGTGACACTGCGTCTTGTTCCAGGGGTCGTATGTGTGATACTGTGTCTTGTTCCAGGGGTCGTATGTGTGATACTGTGTCTTGTTCCAGGGGTCGTATGTGTGACACTGTGTCTTGTTCCAGGGGCCGTATGTGTGATACTGTGTCTTGTTCCAGGGGCCGTATGTGTGACACTGTGTCTTGTTCCAGGGGCCGTATGTGTGACACTCTGTCTTGTTCCAGGGGTCGTATGTGTGATACTGTGTCTTGTTCCAGGGGTCGTATGTGTGATACTGTGTCTTGTTCCAGGGGTCGTATGTGTGATACTGTGTCTTGTTCCAGGGGTCGTATGTGTGATACTGTGTCTTGTTCCAGGGGTCGTATGTGTGATACTGTGTCTTGTTCCAGGGGTCGTATGTGTGATACTGTGTCTTGTTCCAGGGGTCGTATGTGTGATACTGTGTCTTGTTCCAGGGGTCGTATGTGTGACACTGCGTCTTGTTCCAGGGGTCGTATGTGTGATACTGTGTCTTGTTCCAGGGGTCGTATGTGTGATACTGTGTCTTGTTCCAGGGGTCGTATGTGTGATACTGTGTCTTGTTCCAGGGGTCGTATGTGTGACACTGCGTCTTGTTCCAGGGGTCGTATGTGTGATACTGTGTCTTGTTCCAGGGGTCGTATGTGTGATACTGCGTCTTGTTCCAGGGGTCGTATGTGTGATACTGTGTCTTGTTCCAGGGGTCGTATGTGTGACACTGCGTCTTGTTCCAGGGGCCGTATGTGTGATACTGTGTCTTGTTCCAGGGGTCGTATGTGTGACACTGCGTCTTGTTCCAGGGGCCGTATGTGTGATACTGTGTCTTGTTCCAGGGGCCGTATGTGTGATACTGTGTCTTGTTCCAGGGGTCGTATGTGTGACACTGTGTCTTGTTCCAGGGGCCGTATGTGTGACAATGCATCTTGTTCCAGGGGCCGTATGTGTGACACTGTGTCTTGTTCCAGGGGCCGTATGTGTGACATTGTGTCTTGTTCCAGGGGTCGTATGTGTGACAATGCATCTTGTTCCAGGGGTCGTATGTGTGATACTCTGTCTTGTTCCAGTGGCAGCCTTTGCCCAGACACCTGAGTGTCTGGGCAAACACTGGACTCCCCTGTGAATACCGCAACAGCTCTTGTCCTATTGGAGGGACAAAACTGTAGGAATACATGGAATACTGGAGCAGACTCCTATGCAAATTCAAAAGTGTACATTATAGCAGAGAAAGTGTTGCGCTGTCCAGCAGGATCTGACATGTTTGACACCACTTCCATCATAGGAGAGAACATTTACAAAATTGCAAAGGTAAGAAATCTTACCAGTCACTAGGAGTGAGATGCCGATTATAATTCCATGATCTGTGGAACCAGTTACGTGGACAGATGTTTGTTCTTTTCACCATCAAGACATCATCCACATCTACCATTGTCTTATGACTGCTGTATTGCTGTGTCTGCCCCCTACAGGAACTGGATGGTAAGGCCAGTCAGGAGGTGTGGGATTCTGTGATTTTGCGATTCTGACCCAGCAGGACCTGTTAACCAGCTCTGGGCCACAGCTTCACCGCAGAAACTATAAGCGGAGGAGATCTCAATTTCAAGGTTAGCAACCCTTCTTCGCTTTTCATTGTACTATATTTAGATCATTGTCATGCAGATAACCCCTCTTCAATGTATTGTATTGTTCTGAAACAGGGGCTTTCTGAGGGTGACCCATCCTGGCAAGGCATTAGAGATACACTGTTTGGAGCTCCCTGCAATGAGACACAGGACTGCCACCCCCCAAACCTGTTCTCTTCAGCACTGGAGAGGTGTGAGCACGGTTCTTTTTCAGCCTTTTTCCATTGTAGCCCCAGCGCAGCCTCACACTTTCCAATGGCTTAAACTGTGGTGTTACCCTAGGGGAATTGTGTTTCCAAAGCTAGGACTGTGTGTCAGTGTACTGTAACATGATGTCACCATGGAGATGTGGCTGTGCTGTTCTCTCTGGCCTAGCTGACCTGGCCCCTCCCGTGTCACCCAAACATTGTGGGCGTCCAGATGATCACCACAGGACCTGTGGCCATTGTGGCTGTCCCTGGAGAAATGACGTGAGTTTCCACTACAGTGTGAACGTGTGTGAGTGGTTGAACTTAACAAACCCTCGTTTGATTTTCCTTCCAATGCTGTCATGGAAAATGTGATTAGGGAACAGATGTGTTGGACTTGGACTTGAGATGGAATAGGTTGTGACTCGCAGGTCATGTTGTTTTGAAGGGAACAGACGGGCTGTAGTGTTTGTTTCGCTGACGCGTTGAAGGACATGTTGGTTGCATTCTGTTTACTTTACTCGTGTTTTGCAGCACCATGTCAGGAGAGGCCGTCAAGCACGTGAGAATCAAATATCACACACACACATACATACACACCCACTCATTAAGGCAAATATTCTGTTTGCATTTTTTGGTATTACATTTGAATGTGTTATACAGCTGACCTTTGTTTGTTGATAAGGAACTTGGAGGCTCAGCGAACATTCAGTAATGCAGCTGATTATCACCACACAGCTTAAAGGTCCAATGCAGCTGTTTCTATCTCAATATCAAATCATTTCTGGGTAACAATTAATGACAGACTTTACTGTGATTGTTTTCAATTAAAATGGTAAAAAAGGAAACAAAAATAGCTTCTTAGCAAAGAGCAATTTCTCAAGCAAGAATTTTGCTAAGACTGTCTGGGTGAGGTCTGAGTGTGTGTGTGGGGGGGGGGTGTCTTAATTAATTGCAAGCATAAGAAGTATTTTTGAGAAAAGCAGAGGCAGGTTGGGCCAGATGGTTGCTAATGGGTGGTCTTTAGAGCTTGTTTTGCCAAATTAGGGTTAGATTTAGCCCTGTCCAATTAGGGTTAGATTTAGCCCTGTCCAATTAGGGTTAGATTTAGCCCTGTCCAATTAGGGTTAGATTTAGCCCTGTCCAATTAGGGTTAGATTTAGCCCTGTCCAATTAGGGTTAGAGTTAGCCCTGTCCAATTAGGGTTAGATTTAGCCCTGTCCAATTAGGGTTAGATTTAGCCCTGTCCAATTAGGGTTAGATTTAGCCCTGTCCAATGAGGTCACTTTTGGTCTACTGTTAACCCCCATTGTGTGGTCATGGTGAGTGTGTTCTAAATATCAGAACTCTCCTGTGCCAACAGCCTGATGTCTCTCTGTGTGACAGTAACGAGGTCACAGACTCTTTGATCAGCTCAGTCAACATCAGCCTGACAACATCAGAGGTAGAGGTGGTGGTGGGGGGGTGAGCACTGAGTGTTCTTGTCTCTATTTCTTGTAATGTTACCATTGAGTGGCACATCCTCCTGTCAGCCCAGACTTTCTCCTACCGGATCAGACACTTTGGACACGACAAATAGAGGAAGGGGATCACAGATCCTGTGATTCCAGTGAATGGGGGTGTGTCAGAGCTCTTCGGAGTCTCCAAAAGAACGTATTACTAATAACCGCTGGTCACTGAGTAAGACCAAATAGGGCACATTGTAGTGTACACTTCTTGTGACCCACATTTGATGATGTATTTATATTCTCTATTTCAATGCAGTTCAATGTATGTACAGCATTGAAGCACTAAATGTATTTATTTTACCTTTACTTAACTAGGCAAGCCAGTTAAGAACAAATTCTTATTTTCAATGACGGCCTAGGAACAGTGGGTTAAGTGCCTGTTCAGGGGCAGAACGACAGATTTGTCCCTTGTCGGCTCGGGGATATGAACTTTCAGTTACTAGTCCAACGCTCTAACCACTAGGCTACCCTGCCGCCCGGGGCGGACCAGTGCTTCAATACGCAACCGGCCTTTGGGTTGACGGGCAACAAGCCATTACGCTGAATGTGCCCAACAGGATGACGGCGGAAATATGTTTTGAATGTAGGGCAGCTTCAGTGCCATTCCACAGCTCATTTCCCATGAAAATGAAATTAATTTGTTTATGATCAGTTGAGTCATGTTTTGTGTGTGTAATTATGTACAGTGCTTATTTTGAATAGAATGAAATTATTTAAATATTGTGGCACACTTCTTAGTTTTATGTAGAAGGAATAAAGTGAAGAAAGCTAGTCTCAAAATGCAATTGGTTCATTTATCACAGGCAATTATAGATTATGAAACGTTAGAATTACCAAGCTGCAGGACACGTTGTTTCACAAAAGGGTTCCCATTTCTCCTTACATTTCAGATGTGTATTTATTTCTCTCCTTTGTGATTTTTCTTAGATCAATTATTGAGGCACAAAGAATTTGAAATATCCAAAAACAATATAACTATACAAATATTGTCGGATTTCTGGTATAAAAAAAAACAAGTTGGAAGTGCTATACACACTTTAATACTGTCACTGCTTAGGCATTTATGCTTATCAGAGTGTCGTTTTGTACGCTGAGAAGGGTGTTAAACACTTCCTATGTCCATGTTCGCAGGCCTTGGTTGGGTGTAAGGCAATAAGAGAAATAAGCTAAATAGAATGAAACAGATCTTTGTCAAGATGATTGTCCATAGCTAACACTCCAGACATATTACTCCAACGTAAAACAATAAATTTTGAACAATAAATATACCGTGACTCAAACACTTTTCCGTAGACGACAAACCCTTAACATCTTAAAATAGGCAGTTCAGTTTCACAGCAACTTTGGATGGATTTCCTTTTCGCACACTATAACATCGGAAAAGAGAGGGAAACAAATTCTGTGTTTGCATTTGTAAATACTGAGACACAAATAGCACAAAATAAACCCCTCACTATCAAAAGTGACCGAACCACGGCAGTGTTTTTAGTGTAACAATGTACAACCGTGCAACAACATCAAATGGTACTTGCAGCACATTTAGGTAGAAAGTAAAAGCCATCCTTGAAACTAGAAATCCCTGACATTTAAAAACTATATTTCTATAGATGATTTATGAAGGAATCTAAATGAGACTTTTAGGGATAATTTAATAAACTTAAATGGGGAAACTTCAACTTCTACACTATTGGGTCAAAGGAGACCACTAGTCCATCACTATGAACCAGCAGCTGTGTCATAAAATAGACAATGAGTATAAAAAAAGTAATGGCTGTCAAAATAATGATAAAGTACATAGGAACCAATCAAAACGATCTCTGACAATTTGCTGACTCTACAACATCCAATTAGGGCCCTCCTCTACAACTAAATAGATCCACACAATCAAATGAAAACACATTATGGATACTACGTACACTGAACAAAAATATAAATGCAACATGCGATCATTTTACTGAGTTACAGTTCAAATAAGGAAATCAGTGGGTTAATTATGCCCTAATCTATGGATTTCACATGACTGGGAATACAGATATGCATCGGTTTGTCACAGATACTTAAAAAAAAAAGTAGGGACGTGGATCAGAAAACCAGTCAGTCTCTGGTGTGACCGCCATTTGCCTCATGCAGTACGACACATCTCCTTCACATAGAGTTGATCAGGCTGTTGATTGTGGCTGGTGGAATGTTGTCCCACTCCTCTCCAATGGCTGTGCGAAGTTGCTGGATATTGGCGGGAACTCGAACACGCTGTCGTACATGTCGATCCAGAGCATCCCAAACATGCTCAATAGGTGACATGTCAGGTGAGTATGCAGGCTATGGAAGAACTGGGACATTTTCAGCCTCAGGAATTGTGTACAGATCCTTGTGACATGGGGCTGTGCATTATCATGCTGAAACATGAGGCGATGGCGGTGGATGAATGGCACGTCAATTGGTCTCAGGATCTCGTCACGTTAATCTCTGTGCATTCAAATCGATATCGATAAAATGCAATTATGTTCGTTGTCTGTAGCTTATCCCTGCCCATACCATAACCCCACCTCCACCATGGGGCACTCTGTTCACAACGTTGACATCAGCAAACCGCTCGCTCACATCACTCCATACACGCTGTCCTCCGTCTGCCCGGTACAGTTGAAACCGGGATTCATCCCTGAAGAGCACACTTCTCCAGAGTGCCAGTGGCCATGATGGTGAGCATTTACCCACTGAAGTCGGTTACAACGCCAAACTGCAGCCAGGTCAAGTCCCTGGTGAGGACGACGAGCACCCAGATGAGCATCCCTAAGACGGTTTCTGAGAATTTGTGCAGAAATTCTTTGGTTGTGCAAACCCACAGTTTCATTAGCTGTCTGGTTGGCTGGTCTCAGAAAATCCCGTAGGTTAAGAAGCCAGGTGTGGAGGTCCTGGGCTGGCGTCGTTACACATGGTCTTCGGTTGTGTGGCCGGTCATACTCTAAAATGACGTTGGATGTGGCTTATAACAGAGAAGTGAACATTCAGTTCTCTGGCAACAGCTTTGGTGGACATTCCTGCAGTCAGCATGCCAATTGCACGCTCCCTCAAAACTTGAGACATCTGTGGCATTGTTTCGCATGACAAAACTGCACATTTTAGAGTGACCTTTTATTGCACCCAGCACAAGATGCATCTGTGTAATGATCATGCTGTTTAATCAGCTTCTTGATATGCCACACCTGTCAGGTGGATGGATTATTTTGACAAAGGAGAAATGCTCACTAACAGGGATGTGAACACATGTTGTGCGTATGAAACATTTCTGGGATCTTTTACATGTTGAATTTATATTTTTGTTCAGTGTAATTTTATATAGTCTGAACTACGAATGAATGCTGATAAATGGGATGACGTTCCAGGATGGCCCTAGAACACTCCATAACCGTCTCCACGGGTTGCCACGGTGAAGGCGGGATAGCCTTCGTAGGTAGTGTATGCTGCCATGTCCTGGTGCAGGGAGACTGCCTGTTTGAGCTGGGAGGCAGCTACTGAGGCTGAGGTGTTCGCTATTGTGTAACCTGCAGATCAGGAGACAGGACATGGGTTTGATAGCTATTCAAATTGCATTTCAGTTGTTCAAGCTCATATATTGTCGTTATTGTGGAGTCTGTATGATGTTCAGTTTGAACAAGTTTTTTTTATCACAAACTTTCACTTGCCAGTATATGTAATTCATGTATGGCCTTTGGTTTGGTTTGTATTTGTAGTGTATACCGTCATGTGGTTCTAAGCAATCTACTCTAGAGAGATGGTGGTATGATGGTTAGTCTTACGGACATTCACAACATACCTGGGAATGCAGCAACGGCTGCAGCGGAGGCCTCAGCTCCTTCTGTCTGCAGACCCAGGGTATGCAGGGCGTGCTCCGCAGCATGAACCTTGGCCTCATCCACAGATGTACACAGCTTGGCTGGGGTGAATGGATGCCTGGAGGGAGGGATGGAGAGAGAGAGAGAGAGAGAGACTTTGACTTTTGGTATTTCTTTATTGAAACATTCTTAATTCATTTAAAAATCACCCCCCACTCCTAAAATAAAATTAAAAAAATAAATAAAAAATATATCCTATACTGCATACATGTACAACCGTATATCCAAAACATCTTCCCCAGCAATACAGACATCCCCCCCAACACACCATATCTCCTCAAACATCTCCACACATTTGATCATTTTATAGAACTCAAACTCAACCCTAAGGCGCGCAGAGACCATCCCATTAAACAGTAGTAAAGGGTCTGTTATCCCCCCACCTTTGACCCTGTTCCTCCTTGTTAGCCAAATAGCTAACTTTGCCTGAGCAAACAGAAAATTCAACAAAACACATTTTTCTTTCTCCTTACTCGAATACCTGTATCCCATTATAAACATCCCAACAGCAAAAACCACCCCCAACCTGTCACACACACATTCCAACAGAGACATTAATGGCATTAACCTGGTGCACACAGAAAACACATGAATTACAGTTTCTTTCATTTGACAGAAAGGACACCCCTGCCCAATTCCCGGATCAACCCGTGCCAACCAGCTGTTAGTGGCCAGGGCTCCATGAAGAACCCTCCACTGGAGGTCCCCTGACCTCTTTGGTACTGGGGGTTTGTAGAGCGCCCTCCATCTAAAACCCACCATACTCTCCGCCCCACATACCCCCTGCCACTGATGTGCCTTCACTCCTGTTAGGCTTCTAATGCTCCTAACCTTAACGCAGAGGTTGTAGAGGGCTTTACCTCCCACCCCCTCAAACTCCCCCAGGCTCGGAGTGTTAAAATCTAACAAGTCATCCAGACCCCCTTGCCAGTCTCCAGTCTCTGCCGTCACCTGCCGTGGCGGGAACATTGGTGGCCCCTCTCCCTTTGGCCTCTCAAACACCCCCCTTACCGGCTCAGACAGTGCCTCCTGGACCTCCTCCAGGAATCTCTCCAGCAGCCTAAGAGACGTTATTCCTGTTTGTTGCGCCAAGACCTCCGGGGTTTTCCACCCCTCCTCTCCCAGCAGTCTCAGGTCACCCAGCCTTTGTAAACCCCCTGCCATCAGTTGCCTCTGCAAGGTGGCCGACTGAACCGATCTCAAAGGGATGGCTGGGTTGTGGAAGATGGGCTCCTCCCACACCCACTGCCCAGGCTCCACACCCCCTTCTCGTGTGGGCCTTAGCAGCTGCCAGGCCCTCAGCACCGCAGAGTAAAACTCTGAGAGACCTGCTGTACTCAGCCGCTCCAGCTTCATGAGGACCAGCTGCCGGTCCAACCCTAATCCGCCAGCTCTCCTCAGCAGTGTGGTGCAGTGTGGTACAGCAGTCTCTGCACCGCCTTTAGTCGGAAAGCAGCCATCCTGCTCTCCAGTTCCACCAGGCCCTGTCCTCCTTCGTGGACGGTCATGTACAAAACTGCTGCCTTCAGCCAGTGATGTCCCGACCAAAAAAAGTCCACCAGCTTGCGTTGCAGGTCTGCAAGCAGACCGGCGGGGGGTTGAGGACAGCCAGTTTATGCCACGAGGAAGATGCCACCAGGTTGTTGATTATCAGCACCCTCCCTCTATATGACACTTGGGACAGGAGCCACCTCCACCTGGCCAGTCTTGACACCACTGCCTGTGTCAGCCCCTCCCAGTTCTTGCTGACCCACCTCTCCGAGCCCAGGTACACCCCCAACACTTTAAGCCCTTCACAACTCCACTGCAAACCCCCTGGAAGCAGAGGAGGAGCCCTATCCCCCCATGCCCCACATAACAGAGCTTTGCTCTTTCTCCAGTTTACCTTAGCTGATGAAGCTCCCTCATACACCTTCAGACTGGTCTCTAGTTCCTGCATATCTTGCCCATCCCTGACCATCACAGAAACATCATCTACATATGCTGAGACTGCAATTCCTGTCACCACATCCATGCCTGTCCAGCACACTCCCCGCAGTCTCCTGCGTAGCAGTCCTAAAAAAGGCTCAATGGCTAGTGTGTACAGCTGCCCAGATAGAGGGCATCCTTGTCTTATGCCCCGTCTCACCCAGACTGGCCTACTGAGCCCCCCTCCCACCTTAACCATACATGACGCCCCAGCATACAACAGCTTCACACAGGTCACAAAACTCTTCCCAAACCCAAACACAGACATCACATTAAACAGATACTCATGATCCACTCTATCAAAAGCCTTCTCTTGATCTAAAGAGACCAGTCCAAAGTTCACATTAGAACCTCTCGACAAGTCCAACATGTCCCTAATCAAGAACAAGTTGTCCGTGATTGAGCGTCCCGGTACACAATATGTCTGGTCCTTGTGTATTATAGAGTCCAGATGGGACTTCAGTCTGTTAGAGAGGACCTTGGCAAAAATCTTGTAGTCCGCACAGAGTAATGCCACAGGCCTCCAGTTCTTAAGTTCACTCAAGTCCCCTTTTTTGGGCAGGAGAGTCAGAGCCGCCCGACGGCAGCTCATCGGCAACTCTCCTACCCCGACGCATTCTCGCAACATGCAAAAGAAATCCTGTCCAATTGTTCCCCAGAATTTTTTGTAAAATTCCACTGGAAGTCCATCGACCCCGGGTGCACGACCGGGGGACATCTGGGTTACTGCCTCTGCCAGTTCATGTGACAACAGAGGAATGTCCATTTCATCCCTCTGTGCCCGAGAGAGCTTAGGGAGTCCTGCGAACAAGACCTGAGCACACATAGGATCACACATTTCTGCCCTATACAATTCAGTATAAAACTCCACAGTCCGCTCCCGCATCTCCCCCACCACAGAGGTCACCCGCCCATCAGACAGCCGTAGACAATGCATACCCTTGGCTTCACTGCTCTGTCTTTCCAAACCAAAGAAGAAGGAGCTGGGAGCATCCATCTCCTTGAGCATGGAGAACCTAGCTCTTACAAGTGCTCCCTTTGCTTTAACCTGGAAAAAACTGCCCAGGTCCCTACGTAATTCGGCAAAGTTAGCCTGGAGGCCTACATTGCCTTGCCCCACCATCTCTACCTCCATCTCACTAATACACCGCTCTAGTTCCCCCAATACTCTCCTAGCCTCTGAGGATGAGAGAGCTGTGTACTGTTGACAGAAAAGCCGAATTTGCACTTTCCCCACATCCCACCACTGACTCAGAGACTCATAATCCTCTCTTCGCTGCCCCCATCTTTCCCAAAAAGTCTGGAAACCTGAGCAAAAAGTGGCATCTTGTAAGAGCTTTACATTGAACTTCCAATAAGATGCCTGCCTAACTCCCTGGTGAAATAGACAGCCGAGCCATGGTTATGTGGTGATCCGAAAACCCCACTGGGAGAGTGGTAGCACCCAGCAGCCTATTGCTCTGATTCCTGGACATGTAAAAACGATCAAGTCGAGCTGCATTCACCCTAGCCCCAAAAACCTTCACCCACGTATACTGTCTTGTGTTTGGATGTTTAGTTCTCCAAACATCCACTAGGTCAAACTGATTAAAGATGTCCCTTAACACTCCCACTGACACTGAATGAGGCTCTTCCCCATTTCTGTCTTTTGTAAAATCCATTGTACAGTTCCAGTCACCTACCGATCACCAGCGTCTCCTCAGGCGCTACTTGTGAGAGTTCCTGTCTAAGACTCCCAAATAGAACCCCTCATTCTCTCCCTGTGTTAGGCGCATACACATTTATAAAGACAAAACACATGTTGTTAATTTCTGCTTTAACAACAAGCAACCTACCCCTACACACCTCCTTTGAGGAGCAAATTTTTACAGCCAGACCCGGTGCAAAAAGGACTGCCACCCCTGCACTAAGATTTGTCCCATGGCTCAACACACTTGCCCCTTTCCACCAGATCCCCCAATCAACTTAATTCACCACATCACTATGCGTCTCCTGCAGAAACAACACCTGTACTTTTTTTGTTTTACATATTCACTCAACATACTCCTCTTTCCCGCATCTCTGGCGCCATTTATATTGAGAGAGCCTACCCGAAGAGTCTCCATAAGAAGTGGGAGAAAAGCCAGCAGAGAAATAGACCAATAGCAAAGCTCAAAAAGCCCCAGTGTCAGTAAGAAATTAAACATTTAAACAGTGTCTGAAGGTAAACCTTTACGCACTGTTGTGACCCACTTCCTCAACCTAAACCGTTTCCTGGGTGAGAGTACACCATGCCCCTCATTTCTCATAGCATGTTGTACTGATCTTACAAACTTTCTAGGATCAGGAAAAAAAGCCTCAAGATTAACTTTTTTCCCCTTAGTCTCATTCAGGAACCTTGTCAGTTCTCTCAACGTGTACTTAGACCCCTCTAGTTGACTGGCTGTCAGCTCCGGGCCAATTGAAGAGGAGTCTGAAAAAAATAACTCCTCATCCTTGTCTATGGCCTTTATGTGGGCACGCAAAGCTCTTGTGCGCCAAATCCCCACATTCAAAACACCGTAGACTATCTGTGCTGGCAAAACCTGCATAGAGCCCCTCCCCATGCCTCACTTTAAAATGCACATTTAGCTGTTGCTCATTATTGTTCAGAAACATAAACACTTGCCTCCTGAACGAAACAACGTGCTTAACGGCATCTGCCTGAAAACCTGCTGACAGTACACGGAAACCGCTAGCAAACTTACCAAAACGACTCAGCTCTTTCCTAATTTGATCATCCGTAATAAACGGAGGCAAATTTGCCACTACAACTCTTGTTGAAGGGGTAGAGAGAGGTGAAATTGACACCAACACATCCCTTACAAATATTCCGCTAGCAATTAGCCTACCGACCAAATTAGCCCTTTTCATGAACACAACCACAGCTTTGTTCATTCTAGAAGCAGAATGTATAAACTCAGCTCCTACCTGTTCACCGACCGCGAGCAGAACCTCCTCCACCTTAACTCCATTCTCAGGAACACACCTGAATCCATGCTGTATCGACAGCGTCTCCTCCGCGCTAGGCTGAGAAGCCATTGCGCACACTACACCTTCCAACCCCCAGGAACGTTACTCTGTCCTCTTCCACCCTAACTTTGAAAAAAAAACTTTGGATACCGCTAAAAACAAATATTGCATTAACCCTCCACCATAGAAAATAACATGTAAAGAAAATAATAGAATCAAGAAAGTTAGTTAGGATAGAGCTTTCCACACCAAACACTCAAACTCCAAAAACACCCAGCATAGAGAGAGAGAGAGAGAGAGAGAGAGAGAGAGAGAGAGAGAGAGAGAGAGAGAGAGAGAGAGAGAGAGAGAGAGAGAGAGAGAGAGAGAGAGAGACGGCAGGTTGACTAGTGGATAAGAGCGTTGGGCCGGTAACCCGAAAGTTGCTGGTTTGAATCCCCAAGCCAAGCAGGTGAAAATCTGCCAGGGTGCCCTAGAGCAAGGCACTTCAACCTAATTGCTTCTGTAAATCACTGTGGATTAAAGTGTCTGCTAAATAATTGCAATGCTAGAGGAGAAGGTTACTGTAACGATCGTTGTTGGAGGTATGGTCGGACCAAGTAGGTTCATCATTTTTAATTTACGATAACCGGCAAAAAAAACCAAGAAAGAGTAACAACCGAACGTGCAGCTTTGTCGGGCTGAAAAGCAACAATACAAACTCAAGATCCCACAAACAACAGGTGGGAAAAGGCTGCCTAAATATGATCCCAAATCAGAGACCATTAGACAGCTGCCTCTGATTGGGAACCATATCAGGCCAACATAGAAAAGGAAAAACTAGACTACCCACCCTAGTCACACCCTGACCTAACCAAAATAGAGAAATAAAAGTTTCTCTATGGTCAGGGCGTGACAGTTACAGGGTTATATTATCCTTTGATATAGGAAGCCACTACTGAAACACATTAGATGTGGCTATTAGGTGGCTGTGTTTCTTACACATTAGGGTATTGGGTGGACAGAGCCGGAATGGTGACTTTGTAGAGGAACAGTTGGCTTTGATCAGGTCCGATGGCAGAGTGAAGCTGATAAACTGGCTGCCCCCAGTTGTTCTTCTGACACACATCCTCCAAGATCTGGAAGAAGACATGAAACATCAATAGATGTGTTTTTCTGAAACATTTCAATTATTGTGTCAGCAGAATGCTGAATACCTTATTTATGGCTTATAAGTAATTAATTGCGTGTGAGCAGAATGATGAATACCTTATTTACGGCTAATAAGTATTCAAGTGCGTATGTGTTTGTTGTCCCGTCAGTTCTCATCAGGTCTGGACGTGTGTGTGTGTGTGTGTACCTGTGGTGTGTGTTTGATACCGGGAGGCTTCACAGGGTTCATGGGCGTGAGTTCCATGCCTGGCAGCAGGTCAAAGAGCTTGTCCTCGGGGTGCTTGTCTGTCTTTAGCTGGTAGCCTCGGCCTAAACCTGCGTAGGCGAGGTATCCGCGACCACCCATCCCGCGTATGCCCGCTGCCCCTACAGGTACATTCATGTAAATTTCTAGGAATGCAAGAAGGCATTATATCGAATCAAATCACCAGAAATCACCTGGGAGGCAATCAATACCTTGTAAAGACTGATCATAGGTCATCCAGGCCAGCACAGTACAGCGATTCCATTTTTGACATGTTAAATTTCCCCCCAAATCCAACTTGATTGAATGATCGTACTTGTCATAGCAGCCATGGCAGCCATGGAGAGCAAATTTTGAATGACAGTCAGGCATACTAAATCTCTTACTGCTAAAAATAAAGCAGTACAGCATTATTCATAGTGCTCAATGCATGAACGTACGTTATCTCTATTAGGAGATCAAACTTTTTTTTGTGTGAATTTTACCCCTTTTTTTCTTCCCAATTTTCGTGATATCCAATTGTTGTAGTAGCTACTATCTTGTCTCATTGCTACAACTCCCGTATGGGCTCAGGAGAGACGAAGGTTGAAAGTCATGCGTCCTCCGAAACACAATCCAACCAGCCATACTGCTTCTTAACACAGCACGCATCCAACCCGGAAGCCAGCCGCACCAATGTGTCGGAGGAAACACCGTGCACCTGGCGACCTGGTTAGCGTTCACTGCGCCCGGCCCGTCACAGTGCGCGATGAGTCGCTGGTGCGCGATGAGACAAGGACATCCCTACCGACCAAGCCCTTCCTAACCCGGATGACGCTAGGCCAATTGTGCGTCGCCCCACGGACCTCCCGGTCGCGGCCGGTTACGACAGAGCCTGGGCGCCAACCCAGGGACTCTGATGGCACAGCTGGTGCTGCAGTACAGCGCCCTTAACCACTGCGCCACCCGGGAGGCTCTATGAGGCTGGTTTGCATTGGATTTGGATATCTCAAGTGATTATAGCAGATTCCATTGGCCTTATCAGCTACTCAAAGACACAGATTGGTAGATAAATGCCATATATATATATATATGTGTGTCCGTCTCACTGATTAGCTGTGGAGAGGAATCAGAGAGAGGGTACCCACCTCTGACTGAGGGCGTGCGCACCAGGCCACGGCCCCCCACAAGCCCCTTGGCAATGGGGAAGCGGAACTGATCAGGAACAGCAGCATATATCTGGGGGGCGTAGAACACGGGGGGACCCAGGTAGGCTGCTGAGGGGTCATACACCTGGCCCAGTGTGTAGGTGTACTCCCCCTGGAGCACGGCCCCACCGCGGCCACCTGTACCCCGGGTGTAGCGCACGTAGTTGTCCTTATCCACCGGCTTAGCCAGGGTCACCTCCACGGGAGAGCCATCCACCAGCTAGGGGAGAAGTTGACATTTGGATCTATTCCGTGTAGAGGCAGGTTGTGGCTGGATAATGCATTGTTGTATGACATTGCTTGGTTCTGATGGCTTATCGTTCAGCTGGAGCCTGGTAGGGATGAGACTTTGATTCCCATATGAACTGAATATGTTGAATATGTGCTAACTGTGAGTCACTTTGATAAAAGCATGTGTCACCATGACATTACATGTCCTGGGATAGGCCGGTGAGAGAGAGGCCAGGGAGGGAGGGAGGGAGGGAGGGAGGGAGGGAGAGAGGGAGAGAGGGAGAGAGGGAGAGAGGGAGGGAGAGAGAGAGAGAGAGAGAGAGAGAGAGAGAGAGAGAGAGAATTAGAGTGTGGTAGAGAGAGAGAGAGGTCAGGTTCAGATCAGCTCCTGCATTTTTCAGCATTTTCTTTAAAAAAGATAGATTAAGAGTCAGATAAACTTAGATTTTTTTGTCTGGAACACATACTGGATTTTACCCTCTACAACATAACCCCTACTTCAAATCAAAACTTAAAACCTACAACCTGATTTTGGACGGAATTACGGAATCACCTGGAAGGTTCACAACTACCAAGGATTTTTACTCTATACAGCAAATTCTCTGGAAAACAACAGAAACCTGAAAACACCATCCAACCTGGAACTGAGTGAGTAATGCTTAGGCTGAAACTATATCTTATTTCCAAAAGCCAAGAAGAAAAATACACAACATTACTTTATAAGGACTGAATTCTAACATAATTCTGCCAAGCTTGATACAGCTTCAACTAGCACTGACGTGTCAAGTGAGAGGTGTCAAAGCCCATTAGCCCAACAATGGCAGGAGAGTCACACAGTCTACCCCAACCAAATGGAGAGGCCTTAGAAGCTCCCTCCCGCTGTTCAGAGGCAATTAAAATACAGTACCCTGTGCATGTAAAGAATGAGAAGTCAAGAAAAGATTACAAAATGAAGCTCCTTATGGAAAATCAAGAGACACTTTTTGCTGACTATTACAAAAATGGGAACATCAGCAACCTTATCTTCCACACAAACCATCCCGGGCATGGCACAGTGCTATATTAGCACACTACCCCTCTGTTACGAGAGCGGGGATTACCGAGGGGTGGAAACTCAGAATACTTGATAACGAGGACTCTGAGTCATGTAATATAAATATCTATAAGTCCGGAACAGTGATCGTACAAAGTAACCACAAACAGCTTCAGCTGGACTTTCACCTAATCAAAGTATTAGCCCAACAGGAGAAGCTCTCCCTTGATAAAGATACCCCCACCCCGAGCGGGTCAAACCAGAGCTCTTCATTATGTAACACCACAGACGAGCAACCCCCAGCGGAGAGTCAACCTCCCAGCACGGACTACCACTCCCTCATTGAAATGAAGGACAAATTCACCCAGCTGGAGGTAAGACAGGTGGAGCTGGAACAGCAGGTGATTACACTTCAGTCAGCACAGACCCAGACAACAGTCCAGCACAACAACACCCCCTTAACCAGACCCGGAGAGCTGGAGGTGGACAGAGACATATCTGCACTCTGGACTGTGGTGAGACAACTTCAACAGGAGAAAGAGCAGAATCAGGAGAAGAACAGAGCATTAGAGGAGAGGATCGGACTGCTGGTGGAGGAGAGGTTGAGGGGGATGGAGGAGAGGGTGAGGGGGACGGAGGAGAGGTTGAGGGGGACGGAGGAGAGGTTGAGGGGGACGGCGTGTGACAGAGAACAACCCACTAGAGAGGTGGCCACCCCCACAGAGAAGCCAGCAGAACAGCCCACCCCAGCACCTGACAAAAGTTTCGACACCACAGCAGAACAGTCCACACCAGACCCTGACCATAGAGTCGACACCACAGCAGAACAGACAAATGAAGAACCACAAGCCCAGCGGCTCTCACCCCCTCCGAGCACCCCCCCTGTCAGCCACCCTGATAGCCCTTCTGACAACCCCTCACACCCACTGAGGACAAACACAAGACACAGATTGTACTACTTATGGACTCAAATGGGAAATATATAGAAGAAAAAAACTTTTTCCCAAACATAGTGTGTCTAAACTCTGGTGTCCAAACACCCAGCGTGCCCTCGACCTTCTGTCTGAGGACCAACTAGGTTCACCCAGCCACATAATAATACACACAGGCACAAACGACCTGAGAGCACAGCAGGAAAGGGTGGCAACAGCACTGAAGGGAGTGATTGAAAAGGCTTCTTCTACTTTCCCCAACGCACAAGTGGTTATCTCCACCCTGCTACCACGAAAAGACTTCCACCCTGCCACAATACAGCGGGTAAACGCAAGTATTTCCCGTGACTGTGCCTCAAAACCAAATGTTTTCCTGGCCCACCACTCCACCCTGGACTTGAACAGCCTCTATGACCAGGTCCACCTCTACAAGGCAGCAGTGCCCACCTTTGCCAGGACCCTAAAGGACATCGCTCTCAAACGTATCCCCAACACTTCACACAGGAGCAACAGATCAATAGACTCTCCACCCAGACCAGCGAGACACCCTCCCAGACCTGCAGGACCCCCTGGACCTACACATAGAGGACCCACGCCAAGAGGAATTACATCCAGACCACAGTACACCCAGACACATCCACACCCCCACCCCAACCAATCAACACCCCCCACGTCAACCATGCCCACACCCCATTTAGGCCCCCTCAGATCAGACCTATGCCACTCCTGCCCACCCCATGCACCCCACCCCGCAAAGACGGCCTCAACATGGAAGCCACACATACGCCCAGGTAGTGAGCGGGCAAACAGTCCCAACCCCCACTCTCACACTCGCCCAAGCCAATAGCATGTACCAGATGCTCAGCAGGCTCTGCTCACACTTACTGGCCTGAGGCCAAACCACACGACCAACAACATTGGACATTCTATGGAACAAAAAGCCTTCACTATATCATCCTGGAATATCCAAGGCCTGAGGTCATCTGCCTTTGGCCTAAAGAGCAGAAACCCGGACTTCACCAAAGAAATCGGTAACACAGACATTGTCATCCTGCAAGAAACCTGGTATAGAGGAGACGGACCCACTGGTTGCCCTCTAGGTTACAGAGAGCTGGTAGTCCCATCCACCAAACTACCAGGTGTGAAACAGGGAAGGGACTCAGGGGGTATGCTAATTTGGTATAGAGCAGACCTAACTCACTCCATTAAATTAATCAAAACAGGAACATTCTACATTTGGCTAGAAATTCAAAAGGAAATTATCCTAACAGAGAAAAATGTCCTCCTGTGTGCTACCTATATCCCCCACTAGAATCCCCATATTTTAATGAAGACAGCTTCTCCATCCTGGAGGGCGAAATCAATCATTTCCAGGCCCAGGGACATGTACTAGTCTGTGGCGACCTAAATGCCAGAACCGGACAAGAACCTGACACCCTCAGCACACAGGGGGACAAACATCTGCCTGGAGGTGACAGCATCCCCTCCCACATATGCCCCCTAGGCACAACTATGACAACATAACCAACAAAAACGGGTCACAACTCCTGCAGCTCTGTCGCACGCTGGGTATGTACATAGTCAACGGTAGGCTTCGAGGGGACTCCTATGGTAGATACACCTATAGCTCATCTCTTGGCAGTAGTACTGTAGACTACTTTATCACTGACCTCAACCCAGAATCTCTCAGAGCGTTCACAGTCAGTCCACTAACACCCCTATCAGACCACAGCAAAATCACAGTCTACTTAAACAGAGCAATACTCAACCACGAGGCATCAAAGCCAAAGGAACTGAGTAACATTAAGAAATGCTATAGGTGGAAGGAATGCAGTTTGGAAACCTACCAAAAACAATTAGGCAACAACAAATTCAATCCCTTTTAGACAATTTCCTGGGTAAAACGTTCCACTGTAATAGTGAAGGTGTAAACTTGGCAGTAGAAAATCTTAACAGTATATTTGACCTCTCAGCTTCCCTATCAAATCTAAAAATCTCAAATAGAAAACCGAAGAAAATTAACAATAATGACAAATGGTTTGATGAGGAATGCAAAAATCTAAGAAAGAAATTGAGAAACCTGTCCAACCAAAAACATAGAGACCCGGAAAACCTGAGTCTACGCCTTCACTATGGTGAATCACTAAAACAATACAGAAACACACTACGGAAAAGAAGGAACAGCATGTCAGAAATCAGCTCAATGCAATTGAAGAATCCATAGACTCTAACCACTTCTGGGAAAATTGGAAAACACTAAACAAACAACAACACGAAGAATTATCTATCCAAAATGGAGATGTCTGGGTAAACCACTTCTCCAATCTTTTGGTTCTATAACAAAGAACAAAGAGCAAAAACATATACATGATCAACTACAGATCTTAGAATCAACTATTAAAGACTACCAGAACCCACTGGATTCTCCAATTACATTGAATGAGTTACAGGACAAAATAAAAACCCTCCAACCCAAAAAAGGCCTGTGGTGTCGATGGTATCCTCAATGAAATGATCAAATATACAGACAACAAATTCCAACTGGCTATACTAAAACTCTTTAACATCATACTTAGCTCTGGCATCTTCCCC